>NW_024057897.1:141222-183722 GCF_016432855.1 Salvelinus namaycush
TGTTTACTGCTGTAGCTGTCAGCTAGCTCTAGGAGGTAGAGGAGTTACTACTGTAGCTGTCAGCTAGCTCTAGGAGGTAGAGGAGTTACTGCTGTAGCTGTCAGCTAGCTCTAGGAGGTAGAGGAGTTACTACTGTAGCTGTCAGCTGCTCTAGGAGGTAGAGGAGTTACTACTGTAGCTGTCAGCTTGCTCTAGGAGGTAGAGTTACTGCTGTAGCTGTCAGCTAGCTCTAGGAGGTAGAGTTACTCTGTAGCTGTCATAGTCTAGGAGGTAGAGTTGTTACTGCTGTAGCTGTCAGCTAGCTCTAGGAGGTAGAGTTACTGCTGTAGCTGTCAGCTAGCTCTAGGAGGTAGAGGAGTTACTACTGTAGCTGTCAGCTAGCTCTAGGAGGTAGAGGAGTTACTACTGTAGCTGTCAGCTGTAGGAGGTAGAGGAGTTACTACTGTTGTCAGCTTGCTCTAGGAGGTAGAGTTACTGCTGTAGCTTCAGCTAGCTCTAGGAGGTAGAGTTACTGCTGTAGCTGTCAGCTAGCTCTAGGAGGTAGAGTTACTGCTGTAGCTGTCTAGGAGGTAGAGGAGTTACTACTGTAGCTGTCAGCTTGCTCTAGGAGGTAGAGTTACTGCTGTAGCTGTCAGCTAGCTCTAGGAGGTAGAGGGTTACTACTGTAGCTGTCAGCTAGTTCTAGGTGGTAGAGTTACTACTGTAGCTGTTAGCTAGCTCTAGGAGGTAGAGTTACTACTGTAGCTGTCAGCTAGCTCTAGGTGGTAGAGTTACTGCTGTAGCTGTCAATCAGATCAGTTCGCGGTCTAAATTTACTGTTGAGAGTTAGAATAGTAGAATAAACAAGGTGGAATTTACAAACGTGGTTGTGCATCAGCAGTTTCTTACGTCAGTCACTGACAGTCACTCAATTAGCCATGTCAGCTAACATTTTCTAGATTGTTAAGTTAGCCTAGCTGCCAGCTATCTAAACTTAGTAATCATGGTCGAATTACCGGCCTGGGGGGCCCCCATTCATTTTGTTAGTCAGTCTCACTCAGATATCATATTAAGATCTCCGAACAATTCTCTCCAACCTATACCAAATGCATGTGAGTACGCAGACCAAATTGATGTGAGCACGCAGACCAAATGCATGTGAGTACGCAGCCACAATTGGTGTCACGCAGACCAAATGCATGTGAGTACCAGACCAAATGGATGTGAGCACGCAGACAAATGCATGTGAGACCAGACCAAATGGATGTGAGCACGCAGACCAAATGGATGACAGCAGACCAATGGATGTGAGCACGCAGACCATGGTGACACGCAGACAAATGGATGTGAGCACGCAGACCAAATGGATGTGAGCAAAGCAACCAAATGGATGTGAGCACGCAGACCAAATGGATGTGAGCACGCAGACCAAATGGATGTGAGCACGCAGACCAAATGGATGTGAGCACGCAGACCAAATGGATGTGAGCACGCAGACCAAATGGATGTGAGCACGCGACCAAATGGATGTGAGCAGCAGACCAAATGGATGTGAGCACGCAACCATGGTGTGAGCCGCAGACCAAAGATGTGAGCACGCAGACAAATGGATGTGAGCACGCAGACCAAATGGATGTGAGCACGCAGACCAAATGGATGTGAGCACGCAGACCAATGGATGTGAGCACGCAGACCAAATGGATGTGAGCACGCAGACCAATGGATGTGAGCACGCGACCAAATGGATGTGAGCACGCAGACCAATGGATGTGAGCATGCAGACGTGCGAGCAACTGTGGCCCCTGGTGATGAGTTCAGCTTTGTTTGTTTGTGGCTCCCACCCATTCAAAGATGCCCATCCCTGGTCAAGAAGGTGGAGGGAAAGGCATTGCTGGCCAGTATATATTCTGAAGGTCTGAGTGATAGTGACTGACAGCTTCCCTGATGGAGGGTTTGTCCCCTGTCTGTGCTCTTGTCTGTCTGTCCCCCCTGTCTGTGTCCACAGCAGCGACGGCTAGCAGTGGTCCTCATGCTCCACACACACTGTGTTAGTGGAACAGCAGGCCCACTAGACTAAGACATCAGTGTGTGTGTGTGTAGAGTTCAGGTGATTGTGTGTATGTGTAGAGTTCAGGTGATTGTGTGTATGTGTAGAGTTCAGGTGATTGTGTGTGTGTGTGTGTGTGTGTGAAGTTCAGGTGATTGTGTGTGTGTGTAGAGTTCAGGTGATTGTGTGTGTGTGTAGAGTTCAGGTGATTGTGTGTATGTGTAGAGTTCAGGTGATTGTGTGTTGTGTGTAGAGTTCAGGTATTGTGTGTATGTGTAGAGTTCAGGTGATTGTGTGTGTGTGTAGAGTTCAGGTGATTGTGTGTATGTGTAGAGTTCAGGTGATTGTGTGTGTTTGTAGAGTTCAGGTGATTGTGTGTATGTGTAGAGTTCAGTGATTGTGTGTGTGTGTGTAGAGTTCAGGTGATTGTGTTGTGTGTGTAGAGTTCGGTGATTGTGTTTGTGTGTGTAGAGTTCAGGTGATTGTGTGTGTGTGTAGAGTTCAGGTGATTGTGTGTATGTGTAGAGTTCAGGTGATTGTGTGTGTGTGTGTGTAGAGTTCAGGTGATTGTGTGTATGTGTAGAGTTCAGGTGATTGTGTGTGTGTGTAGAGTTCAGGTGATTGTGTGTGTTGTGTGTAGAGTTCAGGTGATTGTGTGTATGTGTAGAGTTCAGGTGATTGTGTGTGTGTGTGTGTGTGTGTGTTGTGTTGTGTGTGTGGAGTTCAGGTGTTGTTGTGTGTGTTAGTGTAGATTGTGTGTATGTGAGTTTCAGGTGATTGTGTGTGTGTGTGTGTGTGTGTGTGTGTGGAGTTCAGGGATTGTTGTGTGTGTAGAGTTCAGGTGATTTTGTGTGTGTTGTGTGTGTGTGTGGTGGAGTTCAGGTGATTGTGTGTGTGTGTGTGTGGAGTTCAGGTGATTGTGTGTGTGTGTAGAGTTCAGGTTTGGTGAAGGATGTTCCATTGTTTGGAAGAAATCTAAAGCTCCTCTGGAGAAGACAGCTTGCTGTTGAAACGTTGGCGAATAAATGATTGCATCGGAGCTACAAGTGGCTTTTCATTTTCTTTTCCCGGAATCTGTAACTCAACCTTGTCTCATCTCCACCTTCCGGCCCTAGTGATTCTCTGGTGGGTTACTTGAGGACGACATGTTTTCTTCTACAGCACTAGAATTCAACGTTCTGAATAGCCTTACCCCCCCTCAAGTCATATTTAGAGGGCAACATCTTGATGAATATATTGTCCACATAATATTCATTCACCCATGTCCTTCAACTGGACACAATAACACAGACTGATATCGGCTGCACCCTGATGCTTGTGTAATTGCCATTCAGAGCTGGCTGATGGTGATGCACGGTGGAGCTCCTCAGCATCTCTCGCTATCTTTGTTCCTGTGTCCTTGGCTTTGTGTTCTATATCCTCTGAGCAGCGCAGCATGCGCTTCAGCCGCCCCTGGTGGTTCTAACAGATTACTAACAAAGTACTAACAAGTAGCTGCCCCCTGGTGGTTCTAATAGAGTACTACACAAACGTATAGAGCAGGGGTCCCCAACAGGTCAATCGGTAACACCCAGTAGCTCGCATCCCACATATGAGTGGCTCACCAAATAATTCTGAAAGTACATGCCATTTTTTATGTTTTCCACTGCAAACTGTCTATCAAATCGCACAAGTATCAGGCAATGCAAGCTTCCAGTTTTTATCTAATCAACACAACATTGACTTTATCCACCCCACCCGGTTAGCCGCTATTTGCTTTAAAAAAAAAACTTTACTCAAAATCTGCCAATTAATTCCCCATGAATATTGCCCCTGTCTGTCTGTGATAAACACGTTTGTGTATCAGTCTGTCTGTAGCCAGTTGATGTAGGTTGACAGAAATACTTTCCCCAAAATCTTCTCAATGAATGTTAACTGCAAAGTAGGCTTACCTGGCAGAATAATAATAAGTGTACTGAACAAAAATGTAAACGCAACATGCAACAATTACAAAGATTTTACTGAGTCACAGTTCATATAAGGAAATTCGTCAATTAAATAAATGCATTAGTCTCTAATCTATGGATTTCACATAACTGGAATACAGATATGCATCTGTTGGTCACAGATACCTTATAAAAGATAGGGATTGTGGCCTGTGGAATGTTGTCCCACTCCTCTTCAATGGCGGCAACTGGAACACGCTGTCGTACACGTCAATCCGGAGCATCCCGAACGTGCTCAATGGGTGACATGTCTGGTGAGTATGTAGGCCATGGAAGAACTGGGACTTTTTCAGCTTCCAGGAATTGTGTACAGATCCTTGTGACATGGGTCCGTGCATTATCATGCTGAAACATGAGGCGATGGCGGCGGATGAATGGCACGACAATGGGCCTCAGGATCTTGTCACAATATGTCATTCAAATTGCCATCAATAAAATGCAATTGTGTTTGTTGTCCGTAGCTTATGCCTGCCCCATACCATAACCACCATGAGGCACTCTGTTCACAACGTTGACATCAGCAAACCACTCGCGCACACCGACGCCATCCACGTGGTCTGCGGTTTGAGGCCAGTTGGGCATACTGCCAATTCTCTAAAACAACATTGGCAGTGGCTTATGGTAGAGAAATAACCTTCAATTGCCGGCAACAGCTCTCGTGGGCATTCCTGCAGTCAACTCCCTCAACTGAGACATCTGTGCATTGTGTGTGACAAAACTGCACATTTTAGTGGCCTTTAATTGTCCCCAGCACAGAGTGAACCTGTGTAATGATCATGCGTTTTATCAGCTTCTTGATATACCACACTGTCGGGTGGGTGGATTATCTTGGCAAAGAGAAATGCTCACTAACAGGGAAGGAAACATTTGTGCACAAAATTTGAGAAATAAACTTTTTGTGCATATGTAACATTTCTGGAATCTTTTATTTCAGCTACTGAAACATGGGACCAACACTTTACATGTTGCGTTTATATTTTTGTTCAGTCTTTATCATTTATCTATTATTTGTTATTTGTAAACTTTGCATGAAATGAGCAGCAGCAGTACTGAAACATCGCTAGTCCGGCACATTCCTCACTCCTTAGATGAGCAATTAAAGGGGAATTACACTCAAATCTAAACGTGTTCCTTTTATTAAGTATTGACATGGACTCAGAACATCCAATTGCATATTTTCTCTAAAACAATTGTTAGAGAAAATATCAATTGGATGTTTTCTGAGTCCTTGGTCAATACTTAATAAAAGGAACACGTTTAGATTTCGAGTGTAATTACACCCTTTAATTGCTCATCTAAGGAGTGAGGAATGTGCCGGACATAGCGAGTTTCAGTACTGCTGCTGCTCATTTACATAGGCAAGTTACAAATAACAAATAATAGATAAATGATAAAGACTGAACAAAATATAAACGCACATGTAAGTGGTGGTCCCATGTTTCAGTAGCTGAATAAAAGATTCCAGAAATGTTACATAGGCCCCAAAATTTATTTTCTCAAATTTTTGTGCACAAATTTTTCCTTCCCTGTTAGTGAGCATTTTCCTTTGCCAAGATAATCCACCCACCTGACAGGTGTGTATAAATCGAAGAGCTGATTACACAGCATGATCAATACACAGGTTCACCTTGTGCTGGGACAAATTAAAGCCACTAAATGTGGCAGTTTTGTCACAACACAATGCCACAGATGTCTCAGTTGTGGAGGGAGTGTGACTGCAGGGAATGACCACGAGAGCGGTTTGCCGTTGAAGGTTCATTTCTCTACCATAGCCGACTCCATGTTGTTTCTTAGAGAAATTTGGTCGCAAGTAATGCCCAACTGGCCTACAAACCGCTTAGACCACGTGAGGGCAGTCGTGTGGGCGGCGCGGTTTGGCTGATGTCAACGTTGTGAACGAGTGCCCCAATAGGTGGCGTGGGAGTTATGGTATCGGCCGGCAACATAAGCTTGGACAACGAACACTAAATATGCATTTTATTGATGGCAATTTGATGCCCACGGAGATACTGGTATCCAAGGAGATCCTGAGGCCTTGTCGTGCCATTCACATTCGCCGCATCACCTCTGTTTTCAGCATCATAATGCACGGCCCAAATGTCGCAAGATCTTACACAATTCCAGGAACTGAAACATCTACCAGTTTTTCCATGGGCCTGCATACTCACCAGACATGTCACCCTGATTGAGTGCATGTTTGGATGCTCCGATTGGACGTGTAACGACAGCAGTGTGTTCCATGCCGCCATTGAAGAGGAGTGGGACAACATTCACACGGCCACAATCCCTACTTTTTATAAGTATCTGTGAACCACAACAGTGCTTAATCTGTATTCCCAGTTATGTGAAATCCAATAGATTAGGAGACTAATGCCTTTACATATATAACTTGACGCATTTCCTTATATGACTGTGACTCATTTTAAAATCTTTGTAATTGTTGCATGTTGCCTTTACATTTTTGTTCAGTACACTTATTCTACTACTTCTGCAGGTAAGGCTACGTTGCAGTTAACATTTCATTAAAAGAGAAGATTTTGGGGAAAGTATTTCTGTCACCGACTCAACTGCTACAGACAGACTTGATACACAAACGTGTTTTATCACAGCCAGACAGGGGAATATTATGGAAATTAATGCAGATTGTTGGTCAAGTTTTTTTTTTTTAAAGCAAATAGCGGCTAACCGGGGGTGGATAAAGTCATGTTGTGTTGGATTAGATAAAGCTGAAGCTTGCTTGCCTGATTACTTTGTGCGATTTGATAGACGTTTGCAGTGGAAACATAAAAAATGGCATGTACTTTCCGAATTATTTGGTGAGCCACTCATAGGTGGATGCAGCTATCTGTTGGTTCCGATTGACCTGTTTGGGACCCTCTGCTCCTATACGTTTTGTGGTAGTACTCTATAGAACCACCAGGGCAGCTGACTTGTGTATTACTTTGGTGTAGTATCTGTTAGAACCACCGAGGGGCGGCTGACAGCGCATGCTGCGCTGCTCAGAGGTTATAGAACACAAGCCAAGACACAGAACAAAGATAGCGAGATTGCTGAGGAGCTCATCCCGGCATCCCATCAGCCAGCTCTGAATGCTAATTACACAAGCATCATGTGCAGCCGATATCAGTCTGGTTATTGTGTCCAGTCTGAAGGACATGGGTGAATGAATATTATGTGGACATATATTTTCTCAAGATGTTGCCCTCTAAATATGACTTGAGGGGGGGTAAGGCTATTCAGCAACGTTGATTCCTAGTGCTGTATAAGAAAACATGTCGTCCTCAAGTAACCACAGAGAATCAACTAGGCCGGAAGGTGGAGATGAGACAAAGGTTGTTAGTTACAGATTCCGGGAAAGAAAATGAAAAGCCACTTGTAGCTCCGATGCAATCATTTATTCCCAACGTTTCAACAGCAAGCTGTCTCTCCAGAGGAGCTTTAGATTTCTTCCAAACAATGGAACAGCCTTCACCAACTGAACTCTACACACACACCAGATCACGAACACACACCAGACACACAATCACCAACTCACACACACCACACACACACACACACACAACCACTCTCACACACACACAGAGCACCACACTACACACACACACACAAGACACACACACACACACAATCACTAGAACCTACGACATACACACAACCCTGTACAAACACTACACAGGACACACACAACAACACGAACACACACACACACACACACACAAGCACACACACACACACACACACACAATCAACTGAACTCCCTACATCAGACACACAATCATCCTAACTCTGCACACACACACACAATCACCTGAACTCTACACACACACACATCACCTAAACTCCTACACATACAACACAATCACCTAACTCTACACACACACACACACATCACCTGAATCTACAGCATACACACAATCACCTGAACTCTACACACACACACCATCACCTGAAGCTCATACACACACACACAATCACCTGAACTCTACACACACCACACATCACCTGAACTCTACACACCACACACAATCACCTGACTCTACACATACACACAACACCTGAACCTACAACCTCGAGCATAATCCAGCGCGGCTCAGAAAAAAGGGTAGGCAGGGAAGGGAGCGGAATAAAACTCACATAGCGCCCGGCACAGAGCGACGAATCACGACACGAGCTCTGTTAGCTATCATCTTGTAGCTGTCAGTTAGCTCTAGGAGGTAGTTACTACTGTAGCTGTCAGCTAGCTCTAGGAGGTAGAGTTACTGCTGTAGCTGTCAGCTAGCTCTAGGAGGTAGTTACTACTGTAGCTGTCAGCTAGCTCTAGGAGGTAGAGGAGTTACTACTGTGGCTGTCAGTTAGCTCTAGGAGGTAGAGGAGTTACTGCTGTAGCTGTCAGCTAGCTCTAGGAGGTAGAGGAGTTACGGCTGTAGCTGTCAGCTAGCTCTAGGAGGTAGAGGAGTTACTACTGTAGCTGTCAGCTAGCTCTAGGAGGTAGAGGAGTTACTACTGTAGCTGTCAGCTAGCTCTAGGAGGTAGAGGAGTTACTGCTGTAGCAGTCAGCTAGCTCTAGGAGGTAGAGGAGTTACTGCTGTAGCTGTCAGCTAGCTCTAGGAGGTAGAGGAGTTACTACTGTAGCTGTCAGCTAGCTCTAGGAGGTAGAGGAGTTACTGCTGTAGCTGTCAGCTAGCTCTAGGAGGTAGAGGAGTTACTACTGTAGCTGTCAGCTTGCTCTAGGAGGTAGAGGAGTTACTACTGTAGCTGTCAGCTTGCTCTAGGAGGTAGAGTTACTGCTGTAGCTGTCAGCTAGCTCTAGGAGGTAGAGTTACTGCTGTAGCTGTCAGCTAGCTCTAGGAGGTAGAGTTACTGCTGTAGCTGTCAGCTAGCTCTAGGAGGTAGAGTTACTGCTGTAGCTGTCAGCTAGCTCTAGGAGGTAGAGGAGTTACTACTGTAGCTGTCAGCTAGCTCTAGGAGGTAGAGGAGTTACTACTGTAGCTGTCAGCTGTAGGAGGTAGAGGAGTTACTACTGTAGCTGTCAGCTTGCTCTAGGAGGTAGAGTTACTGCTGTAGCTGTCAGCTAGCTCTAGGAGGTAGAGTTACTGCTGTAGCTGTCAGCTAGCTCTAGGAGGTAGAGTTACTGCTGTAGCTGTCTAGGAGGTAGAGGAGTTACTACTGTAGCTGTCAGCTTGCTCTAGGAGGTAGAGTTACTGCTGTAGCTGTCAGCTAGCTCTAGGAGGTAGAGGAGTTACTACTGTAGCTGTCAGCTAGTTCTAGGTGGTAGAGTTACTACTGTAGCTGTTAGCTAGCTCTAGGAGGTAGAGTTACTACTGTAGCTGTCAGCTAGCTCTAGGTGGTAGAGTTACTGCTGTAGCTGTCAATCAGATCAGTCGCGGTCTAAATTTACTGTTGAGAGTTAGAATAGTAGAATAAACAAGGTGGAATTTACAAACGTGGTTGTGCATCAGCAGTTTCTTACGTCAGTCACTGACAGTCACTCAATTAGCCATGTCAGCTAACATTTTCTAGATTGTTAAGTTAGCCTAGCTGCCAGCTATCTAAACTTAGTAATCATGGTCGAATTACCGGCCTGGGGGGCCCCCATTCATTTTGTTAGTCAGTCTCACTCAGATATCATATTAAGATCTCCGAACAATTCTCTCCAACCTATACCAAATGCATGTGAGTACGCAGACCAAATTGATGTGAGCACGCAGACCAAATGCATGTGAGTACGCAGACCAAATTGGTGTGAGCACGCAGACCAAATGCATGTGAGTACGCAGACCAAATGGATGTGAGCACGCAGACCAAATGCATGTGAGTACGCAGACCAAATGGATGTGAGCACGCAGACCAAATGGATGTGAGCACGCAGACCAAATGGATGTGAGCACGCAGACCAAATGGATGTGAGCACGCAGACCAAATGGATGTGAGCACGCAGACCAAATGGATGTGAGCACGCAGACCAAATGGATGTGAGCACGCAGACCAAATGGATGTGAGCACGCAGACCAAATGGATGTGAGCACGCAGACCAAATGGATGTGAGCACGCAGACCAAATGGATGTGAGCACGCAGACCAAATGGATGTGAGCACGCAGACCAAATGGATGTGAGCACGCAGACCAAATGGATGTGAGCACGCAGACCAAATGGATGTGAGCACGCAGACCAAATGCATGTGAGCACGCAGACCAAATGGATGTGAGCACGCAGACCAAATGGATGTGAGCACGCAGACCAAATGGATGTGAGCACGCAGACCAAATGGATGTGAGCACGCAGACCAAATGGATGTGAGCACGCAGACCAAATGGATGTGAGCACGCAGACCAAATGGATGTGAGCACGCAGACCAAATGGATGTGAGCATGCAGACGTGCGAGCAACTGTGGCCCCTGGTGATGAGTTCAGCTTTGTTTGTTTGTGGCTCCCACCCACTTCAAAGATGCCCATCCCTGGTCAAGAAGGTGGAGGGGAAAGGCATTGCTGGCCAGTATATATTCTGAAGGTCTGAGTGATAGTGACTGACAGCTTCCCTGATGGGAGGGTTTGTCCCCCTGTCTGTGCTCTTGTCTGTCTGTCCCCCCTGTCTGTGTCCACAGCAGACGGGCTAGCAGTGGTCCTCATGCTCCACACACACTGTGTTAGTGGAACAGCAGGCCCACTAGACTAAGACATCAGTGTGTGTGTGTGTAGAGTTCAGGTGATTGTGTGTATGTGTAGAGTTCAGGTGATTGTGTGTATGTGTAGAGTTCAGGTGATTGTGTGTGTGTGTGTGTGTGTGAAGTTCAGGTGATTGTGTGTGTGTGTAGAGTTCAGGTGATTGTGTGTGTGTGTAGAGTTCAGGTGATTGTGTGTATGTGTAGAGTTCAGGTGATTGTGTGTGTGTGTGTAGAGTTCAGGTGATTGTGTGTATGTGTAGAGTTCAGGTGATTGTGTGTGTGTGTAGAGTTCAGGTGATTGTGTGTATGTGTAGAGTTCAGGTGATTGTGTGTGTGTGTAGAGTTCAGGTGATTGTGTGTATGTGTAGAGTTCAGGTGATTGTGTGTGTGTGTGTAGAGTTCAGGTGATTGTGTGTGTGTGTGTAGAGTTCAGGTGATTGTGTGTGTGTGTGTAGAGTTCAGGTGATTGTGTGTGTGTGTAGAGTTCAGGTGATTGTGTGTATGTGTAGAGTTCAGGTGATTGTGTGTGTGTGTGTGTAGAGTTCAGGTGATTGTGTGTATGTGTAGAGTTCAGGTGATTGTGTGTGTGTGTAGAGTTCAGGTGATTGTGTGTGTGTGTGTAGAGTTCAGGTGATTGTGTGTATGTGTAGAGTTCAGGTGATTGTGTGTGTGTGTGTGTGTGTGTGTGTGTGTGTGTGTGTGGAGTTCAGGTGATTGTGTGTGTGTGTAGAGTTCAGGTGATTGTGTGTATGTGTAGAGTTCAGGTGATTGTGTGTGTGTGTGTGTGTGTGTGTGTGTGGAGTTCAGGTGATTGTGTGTGTGTGTAGAGTTCAGGTGATTGTGTGTGTGTGTGTGTGTGTGTGTGTGTGGAGTTCAGGTGATTGTGTGTGTGTGTGTGTGGAGTTCAGGTGATTGTGTGTGTGTGTAGAGTTCAGGTTTGGTGAAGGATGTTCCATTGTTTGGAAGAAATCTAAAGCTCCTCTGGAGAAGACAGCTTGCTGTTGAAACGTTGGCGAATAAATGATTGCATCGGAGCTACAAGTGGCTTTTCATTTTCTTTTCCCGGAATCTGTAACTAACAACCTTGTCTCATCTCCACCTTCCGGCCCTAGTGATTCTCTGGTGGGTTACTTGAGGACGACATGTTTTCTTCTACAGCACTAGAATTCAACGTTCTGAATAGCCTTACCCCCCCTCAAGTCATATTTAGAGGGCAACATCTTGATGAATATATTGTCCACATAATATTCATTCACCCATGTCCTTCAGACTGGACACAATAACACAGACTGATATCGGCTGCACACTGATGCTTGTGTAATTGCCATTCAGAGCTGGCTGATGGTGATGCACGGTGGAGCTCCTCAGCATCTCTCGCTATCTTTGTTCCTGTGTCCTTGGCTTTGTGTTCTATAATCCTCTGAGCAGCGCAGCATGCGCTTCAGCCGCCCCCTGGTGGTTCTAACAGATTACTACACAAAGTACTACACAAGTCAGCTGCCCCCTGGTGGTTCTAATAGAGTACTACACAAACGTATAGAGCAGGGGTCCCCAACAGGTCAATCGGTAACCACCAGTAGCTCGCATCCCACATATGAGTGGCTCACCAAATAATTCTGAAAGTACATGCCATTTTTTATGTTTTCCACTGCAAACTGTCTATCAAATCGCACAAGTATCAGGCAATGCAAGCTTCCAGCTTTTATCTAATCAACACAACATTGACTTTATCCCACCCCCGGTTAGCCGCTATTTGCTTTAAAAAAAAAAAACTTTACTCAAAATCTGCCAATTAATTTCCATGAATATTGCCCCTGTCTGTCTGTGATAAACACGTTTGTGTATCAGTCTGTCTGTAGCCAGTTGATGTAGGTTGACAGAAATACTTTCCCCAAAATCTTCTCAATGAAATGTTAACTGCAAAGTAGGCTTACCTGGCAGAAGTATATAATAAGTGTACTGAACAAAAATGTAAACGCAACATGCAACAATTACAAAGATTTTACTGAGTCACAGTTCATATAAGGAAATTCGTCAATTTAAATAAATGCATTAGTCTCTAATCTATGGATTTCACATAACTGGGAATACAGATATGCATCTGTTGGTCACAGATACCTTATAAAAAGATAGGGATTGTGGCCTGTGGAATGTTGTCCCACTCCTCTTCAATGGCGGCAACTGGAACACGCTGTCGTACACGTCAATCCGGAGCATCCCAAACATGCTCAATGGGTGACATGTCTGGTGAGTATGCAGGCCATGGAAAAACTGGGACATTTTCAGTTTCCTGGAATTGTGTACAGATCCTTGCGACATGGGGCCGTGCATTATCATGCTGAAACATGAGGTGATGGCGGCGGATGAATGGCACGACAATGGGCCTCAGGATCTCTTCACAGTATCTCTGTGCATTCAAATTGCCATCAATAAAATGCAATTGTGTTCGTTGTCCATAGCTTATGCCTGCCGATACCATAACTCCCACGCCACCATGGGGCACTCTGTTCACAACGTTGACATCAGCAAACCGCTCGCCCACACGACGCCATCCACGTGGTCTGCGGTTTGAGGCCAGTTGGGCATACTGCCAAATTCTCTAAAACAACATTGGCAGTGGCTTATGGTAGAGAAATGAACCTTCAATTGTCCGGCAACAGCTCTCGTGGGCATTCCTGCAGTCACACTCCCTCAACTTGAGACATCTGTGGCATTGTGTTGTGACAAAACTGCACATTTTAGTGGCCTTTAATTGTCCCCAGCACAAGGTGAACCTGTGTAATGATCATGCTGTTTAATCAGCTTCTTGATATACCACACCTGTCAGGTGGGTGGATTATCTTGGCAAAGGAGAAATGCTCACTAACAGGGAAGGAAACATTTGTGCACAAAAATTTGAGAAATAAACTTTTTGTGCATATGTAACATTTCTGGAATCTTTTATTTCAGCTACTGAAACATGGGACCAACACTTTACATGTTGCGTTTATATTTTTGTTCAGTCTTTATCATTTATCTATTATTTGTTATTTGTAAACTTTGCCATGAAATGAGCAGCAGCAGTACTGAAACATCGCTAGTCCGGCACATTCCTCACTCCTTAGATGAGCAATTAAAGGGGAATTACACTCAAATCTAAACGTGTTCCTTTTATTTAAGTATTGACATGGACTCAGAACATCCAATTGCATATTTTCTCTGTAAACAATTGTAATTTTGAGAGTGAAATATAAAAACGTTCTAAAACCAGGAAATGTAAAACTGAGAAAACAACATCATTTGGGAATATATAAAAGTCAGATTTTATAGGACCCCCTTGGAGTTGTTTATGAACCATTATTTGAACAGGTATATTGACAAAAAAACACTGCACTACTTTCTCTTGTACGCTAAGGACCCCGAAGAGAAGAGAATAATGTGCCTATTTGAAAGCTCAAATGAGTTCGCAACATGTTTCATTATTTTAAAGTAGCTCTCATGCTAGAAAAGGTCGGAGACCCCTGGTATAGAGGAGTCAGCTTCCCCCTGGTGGTTCTAGCAGAGTACTACACAAAGATACGCTTTTCCAGCACACGACACACTGACGTCATGCACAGATGCGTGCGACTCATGGCGGCAGTAAGAAGCCATCGCCTTCTGCGCCCATAGCCTAAATTTATGTGCTACTACTTCAAAACAAAATAACTTTCTTGGGTTCTCGAACACTTACAATTATGTTTTGTTTCTTGCTTAAAGATTATATTTGCTTGAAGATTATATTTGGTTGTGATCTTTTCTAAATTATTATTATGGATGCAGCAGTTGTTAGCTAGAATGCTAACGCTGATTGATATAGGCTGTAACAAAAGCTAGCCAAAGATCCATTTTACTTGAAGTGTTTTTAGAGTATAATGCAGTTGATTTGCGATGATGACACAAACATTATATTAAGCAGGACATTCATACGAGCCTTAAAATCCAATTATAATCCAAAAGTAGTGCGAAATGCACTCAAAAGCAACATGTAAATAGAGGCTTTTGTTGCTGCCGTTCTATAAGAACTCCCTCCAACTTGCGCGCATCGGCCTCGTACGGCACTGTTTGCAAACACAGAAAGAGGTCTATAGAGCAGTCCTAGGATAACCATGGGCACATCACAATAACCCTCTATATATAGCCTAATAGTTTAATGTATGTAGCATGAAGCAATATAAGTAGCTAATAAGATATTGTGTAATTCATGTGGTGGATCTAAATCATGTCAGTGGCTTCATTTCCTTTCCCTGTTCTAATCTGAAAACACTGGACAGGGGGAAGCAATATTTTAGATGCCTGTCTAATGCCTATACTCAGTGGTGTAAAAATACATTAAAGTACTACTTAAGTAGTTTTTTGGAGTATATGTACTTTAGTATTTATATTTTTGTCAAATTTTACTTCACTACATTCCTGAAGAAAATAGTGTACTTTTTACTCCATACATTTTCCCTGACACCCAAAAGTACTCGTTACATTTTGACAGGAAAACGGTCCAATTCACACACTGATCATGAGAACACCCCCGATCATCCCTACTGCCTCTGCTCTGACACTCACTAAACACAAATGCTTCGTTTGTAAATTATGTCTGAGTGTTGGAATGTGCCCCCTGACTGTCCGTCAATAAAAAATAAAAGAAAATTGGTTTATATGTTTACTTTAACTTTTGATACTTACTTAAGTATATTTAAAACCAAAAACTTTTTGACTTTTACTCAAGTAGTATTTTACTGGGTGACTTTCACTAGGAGGAGACTAGTGATGAGGCTCTACCACTAGAAGACTAGTGATGAGGCTCTACCACTAGAAGACTAGTGATGAGGCTCTAACACTAGGAGACTGTAGGGATGAGGCTTTACCACTAGGAGGAGACTGTAGTGATGAGACTTGGAGGAAACTGTAGTGATGAGGCTCTACCACTAGGAGACTGTAGTGATGAGGCTTTACCACTAGGAGGAGACTGTCGTGATGAGGCTCTACCACTAGGAGACACTAGTGATGAGGCTCTACCACTAGGAGACTGTAGTGATGAGGCTCTACCACTAGGAGACTGTAGTGATGAGGCTTTACCACTAGGAGGAGACTGTCGTGATGAGGCTTTACCACTAGGAGGAGACTGTCGTGATGAGGCTCTACCACTAGGAGACTGTAGTGATGAGGCTCTACCACTAGGAGACTGTAGTGATGAGGCTTTACCACTAGGAGGAGACTGTCGTGATGAGGCTCTACCACTAGGAGACTGTAGTGATGAGGCTCTACCACTAGGAGACTGTAGTGATGAGGCTCTACCACTAGGAGACTGTAGTGATGAGGCTCTACCACTAGGAGACTGTAGTGATGAGGCTCTACCACTAGGAGACTGTAGTGATGAGGCTTTACCACTAGGAGACTGTAGTGATGAGGCTCTACCACTAGGAGACTGTAGTGATGAGGCTCTACCACTAGGAGACTGTAGTGATGAGGCTCTACCACTAGGAGGAGACTGTCGTGATGAGGCTCTACCACTAGGAGACTGTCGTGATGAGGCTCTACCACTAGGAGACTGTAGTGATGAGGCTCTACCACTAGGAGACTGTAGTGATGAGGCTTTACCACTAGGAGACTGTAGTGATGAGGCTTTACCACTAGGAGACTGTCGTGATGAGGCTCTACCACTAGGAGACTGTAGTGATGAGGCTCTACCACTAGGAGACTGTAGTGATGAGGCTCTACCACTAGGAGACTGTAGTGATGAGGCTTTACCACTAGGAGACTGTCGTGATGAGGCTCTACCACTAGGAGATTGTAAGGAAGTGGCTTTACAACTAGGAGACTGTAATGACGAGGCTCCACCGCTATGAGGAGACTGTCGTGATGAGGCTCTACCACTAGGAGACTGTAATGATGAGGCTCTACCACTAGGAGACTGTAGTGATGAGGCTCTACCACTAGGAGACTGTAGTGATGAGGCTTTACCACTAGGAGGAGACTGTAGTGATGAGGCTCTACCACTAGGAGACTGTCGTGATGAGGCTCTACCACTAGGAGACTGTAGTGATGAGGCTCTACCACTAGGAGACTGTAGTGATGAGGCTCTACCACTAGGAGACTGTAGTGATGAGGCTTTACCACTAGGAGACTGTAGTGATGAGGCTCTACCACTAGGAGACTGTAGTGATGAGGCTCTACCACTAGGAGACTGTAGTGATGAGGCTCTACCACTAGGAGACTGTAGTGATGAGGCTTTACCACTAGGAGACTGTAATGATGAGGCTCTACCACTAGGAGACTGTCGTGATGAGGCTCTACCACTAGGAGACTGTCGTGATGAGGCTCTACCACTAGGAGACTGTCGTGATGAGGCTCTACCACTAGGAGACTGTAGTGATGAGGCTCTACCACTAGGAGACTGTAATGATGAGGCTCTACCACTAGGAGACTGTCGTGATGAGGCTCTACCACTAGGAGACTGTAGTGATGAGGCTCTACCACTAGGAGACTGTAGTGATGAGGCTCTACCACTAGGAGACTGTAGTGATGAGGCTCTACCACTAGGAGACTGTAGTGATGAGGCTCTACCACTAGGAGACTGTAGTGATGAGGCTCTACCACTAGGAGACTGTAGTGATGAGGCTTTACCACTAGGAGGAGACTGTAGTGATGAGGCTCTACCACTAGGAGACTGTAGTGATGAGGCTCTACCACTAGGAGACTGTAGTGATGAGGCTCTACCACTAGGAGACTGTAGTGATGAGGCTCTACCACTAGGAGACTGTAATGATGAGGCTCTACCACTAGGAGACTGTAGTGATGAGGCTCTACCACTAGGAGACTGTAATGATGAGGCTCTACCACTAGGAGACTGTAGTGATGAGGCTCTACCACTAGGAGACTGTAATGATGAGGCTCTACCACTAGGAGACTGTAGTGATGAGGCTCTACCACTAGGAGACTGTAGTGATGAGGCTCTACCACTAGGAGACTGTAGTGATGAGGCTCTACCACTAGGAGACTGTAGTGATGAGGCTTTACCACTAGGAGACTGTAGTGATGAGGCTCTACCACTAGGAGACTGTAATGATGAGGCTCTACCACTAGGAGACTGTAGTGATGAGGCTCTACCACTAGGAGACTGTAGTGATGAGGCTCTACCACTAGGAGACTGTCGTGATGAGGCTCTACCACTAGGAGACTGTAGTGATGAGGCTCTACCACTAGGAGACTGTCGTGATGAGGCTCTACCACTAGGAGACTGTAGTGATGAGGCTCTACCACTAGGAGACTGTAGTGATGAGGCTTTACCACTAGGAGGAGACTGTAGTGATGAGGCTCTACCACTAGGAGACTGTAATGATGAGGCTCTACCACTAGGAGACTGTAGTGATGAGGCTCTACCACTAGGAGACTGTCGTGATGAGGCTCTACCACTAGGAGACTGTAGTGATGAGGCTCTACCACTAGGAGACTGTAGTGATGAGGCTCTACCACTAAGAGGAGACTGTAGTGATGAGGCTCTACCACTAGGATGAGACTGTAGTGATGAGGCTTTACCACTAGGAGACTAATCATGAGGCTCCACCACTAGGATGAGACTGTAGTGATGAGACTAGGAGGAAACTGTAGTGATGAGGCTCTACCACTAGGAGACTGTAGTGACGAGGCTCTACCACTAGGAAACTGTAATGATGAGACTCTACCACTAGGAGGAGACATTGACTAGTCATACTCTGACTGGATTGCATTCTATTGCAGTGTTCATTTTGGCACTATTGTTTTATTTACTCTAGTTGTCGTCATTTTGACTAAATTATCAAGTCTTAGTCACATGTTTTGTCATTTGAATAATGATTTAGTCTAGTTATTGTCAAAATGACAAAAACAGTGGGCCATTTTAGTCAACTAAATGCCCTTTCATTTTAGTCACATCAGATTTGTATTGCCTCATTAAACTATAGTAAACATAAATCACTGACTTCCATGTGCACAAACATGCATAGCCTTGTCCTACCAACATATTTGATGATAGAAATTCTGATAATAGACCTAACCTTATTCCTTATTCAACATGTCAGAAGCATGTTTGTTCTACATACCATATGTCTATCTGAACGTTCCAGAACGTTGCATCCTGCTGAATGCAGGTTGTTAGCTATAGCTAGCTAATGAGGTAACATGACTGAACAAGGTGTATCCTGAACATATGGTTAATGGTCCGGTCCTCAAGTGGCCTGGTGTAAGAGCGGACCACAATATGCTTCATGAATGGACCATAGAACAAAACTAAACAAAACATAGAGCCAGTGGGTTATTATGGGTCATTATGGGTAATATTATGTGTCATTATGGGTAATATTATGGGTAATTTCTGAAAAGCTCTCAATCTCTCCAAAACCTCTTGTCCAGTCCATTTAGTAGTCTGATTTTTGTCACAGAGATGATTTTGTCTCGTTTTAGTCAACTGAAATAATTTTCATTTAGTTTGTTTTTTCTGGGTCTATTTAGTCAGTTAAAGTCTTGTCAATTGCCACTGAAAAATAGGTTTTCACAAATATTTGTGTCACTATTGTTGTTGATGAAATGAACACTGCTGAGGTACTACATTAGGACTGAGAGGAAGGATGTGTTACTCTTATACACGTCTTGGCCGCTGAATCTGTTTTATCTCTCTCTTTGTGTGTGTGTGTGTGTGTGTGTGTGTGTGTGTGTGTGTAGGATACACTACAGCGGGTACTCCATATAAAGTGCCCCCCACCCAGACGAACGGAGCCCCCCCGCCCTACTCCCCCTCCCCCAACCCCTACCAGACAGCCATGTACCCCATCAGAAGTGCCTACCCCCAGCAGAGCATGCAGAGCATGCAGAACCTGCAGAGCATGCAGAACCTGCAGAACTTATATGCACAGGTAAGCACACATACCCTTCACACACACACACACACACACACACACACACACACACACACACACACACACACACACCCTACTCCTACCCTCAGCAGCTTTTATACAAACACACACACACACCTATATACAATCCTAACCTCAGCATACACACACACCCTACTCCCTCAACGTCTACCCTCAGTAGAACCTTTATGTACTGATAAGCACATACACACCCTAACCTCTCTCTCTGTCTCCCTGTAGGCAGCAGCGTATTATGGCCAGCCAGTGTATGCGGCCCAGCCCTATGTAAATCAACACACTACTCACATGCACACACACATCAACACACACAGACACACACTAACACAGACACACTCTAACCTCTGTCTCTGTGTCTGTAGGCGTATTACACCCAGCCTGTGTATGCTGCTCAGCCTCAGCCACATGTAATCCACCACACCACAGTGGTTCAGCCAAACAGCATGCCCTCAGCCCTCTACCCCGCCCCGGTCCAAGCCCCTAGAAACAACGGAATGGCTGCCATGGGGATGGTTGCCGGGACCACCATGGCTATGAGTGCAGGTAGGACGGGTGACTGAGGAAGCTGATGTGGCTACATCATGTTGACATCACGTGAACATTAAATATATTTTCATATTAAACACCTTTTTTTTCAATTACTCTATTTAATTTCCTATGCAAAATTGATTATTCTTATGCTAAAATGATTGTGTTGCTGCTATGTGTTTTTGGTGTAAGTTGTATTAGTTTGGTCTGCGTTATATAGACCCTAATGTTACGGTCAAAACAATAGTGACAAAATGACATGTTAGACTGCTGATGCGTGTGTCGTCCTGTAGGAACCCTGTTGACCACGCCTCAGCACGCTCAGCTGGGTGCTCACCAACACGTCACCATGCCACAGTACCGGCCCCAGGGCACACCTGGTTACAGCTATGTCCCTCCCCACTGGTAGACACCGCCCCCGAGAGGTAAGTCATCTTATAATTCCAAATGTCCACATTCCACTCTCAATCAATCCAATGTCTTCTCACTCTTTCTCTGCGTCTGTCTCTGTCATTTCAGATCTCTGTTTCTCTGTGTCTGTCTCTGTCATTTCAGATCTCTGTTTCTCTGTGTCTGTCTCTGTCATTTCAGATCTCTGTTTCTCTGTGTCTCTCTCTGTCGTTTCAGATCTGGAGTCCAACGTATGCAACTACTCCAGTCTTACACGGGCTTCTTATGGTCACCATGGCAACCTCACATCTGTCTGCAACAACAAAACTAAAGAGCAACGGACACTTGCTGCATTCTGTAGTGTTTTATAAAAGCTGCTTTTTTATTTTTTTTACACAACAATTATTTTCTTCTTTGATTTGCCAATATGTCATTGCATTACATTGTTTTCTTTTGTTTGTTTTATTTATTTCATTTTTATTTTTTCATCATTTCAATTTTTCCATTGTCATTGGAACTCCAGAGTGATTGACCAATCATGGGTGTCTGTTGCTCTGCTTGTGGTCCGTGTTCTGTTGGTGTGTTCCAGATCCAATGGTGGGAATGTACTGAACACTTCCTCCACCACCTTCATCATCATCAATTTATGCTGCCAAATTTTCTAACGATTAGATGTCAGCACAGGGTTTTGATTTCATTCATTTCTATTTGTTTTAACCCCTTAATTTTCCTTTCCAACAAAGCACTGTCTTGGAACAGCATACCTCTCTTTGTTCACCTCTGTTCTCCTTCTGATCTTCATCTTCCAGCTTCTAGCTGTTTCTTACATAGATCTGTAACAACTAGATCCGCTGTCTGACTAGATCCGCAACATCTAGATCCACTGTCTGACTAGATCCGCTGTCTGACCAGATCCGCTGTCTGACTAGATCCGCTATCTGACTACATCTGTAACGTCTAGATCCACTGTCTGACTAGATCCACTATCTGACTAGATCTGTAACGTCTAGATCCACTGTCTGACTAGATCCACTATCTGACTAGATCCGCTGTCTGACTAGATCTGTAACGTCTAGATCCACTGTCTGACTAGATCCGCTATCTGACTAGATCTGTAACGTCTAGATCCGCTATCTGACTAGATCCGCTGTCTGACTAGATCTGTAACGACTAGATCTGCTGTGTGGCTGTAAAGACATGGTATGCAGCATCACAAGGTCACAGTACTTACCAGTTACTGAATTCATCTCAATATAGAGGCCATTTGTCATTTAGCTTAAACCGATAAATTATAAAATGTGAATATATTTATATAGCTGTGTGTACAGGATGTGTGGTCATGCACACAGTCACCCACATACATACATACATACATACATACATACATACATACATACATACATACATACATACATACATACATACATACACACAAAGTCATACTTAAAGCAGGATCACTTAATGTCAATCAAATAATCATACATGGATTCAAACGTGTGCCAACACAGTTAAACACACACCTATACATATGCTCTCTCTCTCTCTCACACACACCCATACATATGCTCTCTCTCACACACACACACACCTATACATATGCTCTCTCTCTCACACACACACACACACACCTATACATATGCTCTCTCTCTCTCACACACACACACACACACACACACACCTACATATGCTCTCTCTCTCTCACACACACACACACCTATACATATGCTCTCTCTCACACACACACACACACACACACACACACACACACACACACACACACACACACACACACACACACACAATACATTAGACCACCACTCGGACTGATTGCTTATTGAGGAACATGTTTAGGAGTTAAAGGGATATGGAAGCACTTGGCATGGTGACGTGGCAGAGGAGGGGAGTGGGGGTTCAGGAGGGAGAGTGGGGGGTCAGGAGGGAGAGTGGTGGGTCAGGAGGGAGAGTGGTGGTTCAGGAGGGAGAGTGGTGGGTCAGGAGGGAGAGTGGGGGGTCAGGAGGGAGAGTGGTGGGTCAGGAGGGAGAGTGGGGGGTCAGGAGGGAGAGTGGTGGTTCAGGAGGGAGAGTGGTGGGTCAGGAGGGAGAGTGGTGGTTCAGGAGGGGAGTGGGGGGTCAGGAGGGAGAGTGGGGGGTCAGGAGGGAGAGTGGGGGTTCAGGAGGGAGAGTGGTGGGTCAGGAGGGAGAGTGGGGGGTCAGGAGGGAGAGTGGGGGGTCAGGAGGGAGAGTGGGGGGTCAGGAGTGGGGGGTCAGGAGGAGGAGTGGGGGGTCAGGAGGGAGAGTGGTGGGTCAGGAGGGGGAGTTAGGAGGGAGAGTGGTGGGTCAGGAGGGGGAGTGGGGGGTCAGGAGGGGGAGTAGAGGGTCAGGAGGGAGAGTGGTGGGTCAGGAGGGGGAGTGGTGGGTCAGGAGGGGGAGTGGTGGGTCAGGAGGGGGAGTGGGGGGTCAGGAGGGGGAGTGGGGGGTCAGGAGGGAGAGTGGTGGGTCAGGAGGGGGAGTGGTGGGTCAGGAGGGGGAGTAGAGGGTCAGGAGGGAGAGTGGTGGGTCAGGAGGGGGAGTGGTGGGTCAGGAGGGAGAGTGGTGGGTCAGGAGGGGGAGTGGTGGGTCAGGAGGGGGAGTGGGGGGTCAGGAGGGGGAGAGGGGGGTCAGGAGGGGGAGTGGGAGGTCAGGAGGGGGAGAGGAGAGCGCAGCAGGGAACAGTGTGTATGCCATGTTTCAGGGTTTTAATAGATAAGTATGAATCACAGTTAGAATCTGTGGGGCACGGGTCATTACAAAGCATTTACAATGTATCAAAGTAGATCAAGACGTTAATTGCAATAATAAGATAAAATGCCTCGTTATACGGTTACCGCACAGTAATTATTTTGTAGTCATTTAGAATTAAAATCATTTTAAAATTCTTATTCTGGTAATCCTTAAATCTGGATTATGGGCTGTGTATCCAGACTCAATCCATTTGAATCACTGTTACTGTATTCTGAGGTGTCAGCAGTACATATCAGAGTTCACTGTTACTGTATTCTGAGGTGTCAGCAGTACATATCAGAGTTCACTGTTACTGTAGTCTGTGGTGGCAGCAGTACATATCAGAGTTCACTGTTACTGTATTCTGAGGTGTCAGCAGTACATATCAGAGTTCACTGTTACTGTAGTCTGTGGTGGCAGCAGTACATATCAGAGTTTACTGTATTCTGTGGTGGCAGCAGTACATATCAGAGTTATTGTAATAATCTCACGAGGAAGCGTTGCACAATAATAATAAAAAAACCTGACAACAATCATTTCTACTAGGTACCAGGTAGCTAGGCTTTGTAGTGAAACAGAGAGAGGCAGTTTCAACTGTCATTTAAGAAAACTAACCAATAGATATCAAGCGTTCAGTAAGAGTTCCTTAGTCCTGATAATGTTTGTACTAGTTAGTATAAATATCAACAAAAGAAAATGGCTTATTGTTCCTGAGCATTTATTTAATCATCCACTGTTTCATTGTTGTTTCACATTGAGGTTAAGAAAAATATGGCGTGTTTTTCCTTCCGTGGTCTTTTGAGCATAAGGATGGTTCATATTCAGGTGTAGCATGGAGCATCATGCATCACCATGCAGTCTATTTATACACTGAGTGGTTGTGTGTTACTGCAAAGCAGGCTTGAATTAACATGAAGATATCCACCACCTTTAGAATCTAAAACCAGAGGGTGTGAAGGAAGCAGGGGAGAGTAATGTCTGATTTCTGTCTATCACTCTGTGGTGGTGTATTGTAGTAACTTGTTTATTCCAAACATGATCTGTCTGAAAATCTGTTCCTCAATTCAAGTGTAATAATTAGCTACTAATGACCTCCACATCCTGCCATCGGGTTGGAGCTGGTCTGATTCTCTCTCTTCCTCAATTTTACTCTCTCTGTGGCTCTGTGTTCCAGCTCTTTCCTCTCTCTCTGTGTTCCAGCTCTTTCCCCTCTCTCTCTCTCTGTGTTCCAGCTCTCTCTGTGGCTCTGTGTTCCAGCTCTTTCCTCTCTCTCTGTGTTCCAGCTCTCTCTGTGGCTCTGTGTTCCAGCTCTTTCCTCTCTCTCTGTGTTCCAGCTCTCTCTGTGGCTCTGTGTTCCAGCTCTTTCCTCTCTCTCTGTGTTCCAGCTCTCTCTGTGGCTCTGTGTTCCAGCTCTTTCCTCTCTCTCTGTGTTCCAGCTCTCTGTGGCTCTGTGTTCCAGCTCTTTCCCCCCTCTCTCTCGCTGTGTTCCAGCTCTCTCTGTGGCTCTGTGTTCCAGCTCTTTCCTCTCACTCTCTCTCTGTGTTCCAGCTCTCTCTGTGTTCCAGCTCTTTCCTCTCTCTCTCTCTCTCTCTGTGTTCCAGCTCTTTCCTCTCTCTCTCTCTCTCTCTGTGTGTTCCAGCTCTCTCCTCTCTCTCTCTCTCTGTGTTCCAGCTCTCTTCTCTCTGTCTGTCTGTCTGTCTGTCTGTCTGTCTGTCTGTCTGTCTGTCTGTCTGTGTCTGTCTGTGTCTGTCTGTGCTTCTGTTTTCCAGCTTTCTCTTCTCTCCCTCTCTGTGTCTCTTCACACCCCCCCTTCTCTCCCTCTCTCACCTCCTTTAAGCGTTGGTACCTCTTCATAACAGAGATAAAGTGATGACACGGGTCATGAGAAGTGTAATGGCAGACTGGAACCATGTAGATGACAGTAAGCAGGACTGTCTCATGTAATACAATCTAATCCTATCAGAGGTTGGGCTCTGGATGTGGGGTCAGTAACCTACCAGTCTGGTGCCCAGTCTGACATCAACCTCTACCTCCACACGCCATGTTGATCTGAGACGTCTGGATGTGTTGAAGCAAGATGGTTGTTCAACTCTACTGAACCTTCCAGAAGGCTACTGTAGGTGGAGCTATTACCATGTTGCTTAAACCCATCTGATGCTTTAAGAGCAACTAAAAACGGGATAATTTTGGAACGGGCAAAGGAATTCCCTCCAGTATTTTACACCTCAGCCTAAAATAGGAAACAGAATATGTTGGACTTCCTGAGCCGTGTAAAGTTGAGCGCTTTTTACCATAAGTGTTATTTAAGGTATAACTGCAATTTGGTGTTTATTATTCATACATAGAGCACAAGTCTGAGGGTCCGCTATCCCACACACACTCTGAGGGGGCTTGTTTCTGACTTTCTCGCCCACACTTGTTTGCATGCCTGTGTTTTGGATGGAAGTGATGTCATGAATAGGGTGCGTGTCAGTTCAATTTCAACGCTGTCGTTTCAGGAAGGGAACTGAATTTCAACTCATTCTGAGTGGAAATGAAATTGACCCCAGCCCTGATTAACACTTAACTGCAGAGCTCAAAGGAGGATATATTTGAAGGTATTTTTACTCGTACGCTATCAACTTATGAGTCCTTCACCTTTTGTATCATTCCATCTCTGAATATGTTTTTTAAAAATGTGAAAGAAGTTAAAGAGCCTTCAAAGATGTTAAAAGATTATTTGTTGTTGATGTTTTTGTGTATTTTGCTCTTCATTTCTTCACAACTATGTCAAATCAAAATGGTGTTTGTATGTTTAAATACCCACTCAAACATCCACCTCTCCCCACTTCTCTTTTTCTGGCTCTCTCTTTCTTTTGCCTCTGTGGTCATGTCTTAGCAAGTTTCATGTCTTAGCAGTTTCCTCAAATTAAAACACTACTATTGGAGGAATAGTGCACTTATTTTTGTGTTTTTTCCTCAATGTTCTGCAGCTTTTTATTTCACTTGTTGGAGATTTCTAAAATAATAATTTGAACACTAAATGTGATGCAAAAAGTGGAAATTCCTCGTCTTCCAAAATACTTTTATCCCTGGAGCGAGTTTCGGAACAACCCCCTTGAAGTTTTGTACCCAGTTGCACAAACAATGGTAACATTACCATACCGTTGTGGCAAACCATGGCACAACGTTTTCTCAACGTTGCGTGAACTGAATTGTATGTTAGCTATTGGTCCAGTGTTGCGGACCCATGTCAGGCTTGTGATATGAAGTGTAAATCTGTTTTTAAATCTGTTTTTAATTTCTTTTTTTATGTTTTTGTTCATTTTCTTGTTTTTATTTTTTGAAGATCAGTTAGTGATCTTCGTACCATAACTAAGCCAAGTTTGTTATTGTATAATACGTACTGTAAGATGTAGAACATTGAATAACTATTAAAATATTCCTATAAAAGGAATTCTGTCATTGTCAAGTTTTTCCTTCCATTAAATATAGTAGAAGTGGGTGTGTACTAAAAGCAGGGGTATGACTAACACAGCCAGTAGTGATGGGTGGACAGAGGAGTGGCTGGGTACTGTAAGGTGTGGTTACATTAGAACTACTTTAAGTATTAGTAGTGGTAGGTGGGTGCATTCGCAGCCTCTGACTATAGTGATGGGTTAAGCCTACAGATTTCATTAAGGTCCAATTGCACACATGGTAGAGGTGTGTGTGCGTGTGTGGGTGTAACCTATTGAGAAAGACGTCGGTCTTTCACTTCTAGCAGTACACACCACTCCCTATGCAAACACACACACTCTGATAGCACAAGCAGTGAGCCCAGCCAACAGAGAGTTGCAGTAGTCCAGATGGGATATGACAAGCGCCTAGATTAGGACAAGATGATCAGGCCCTGCTGAACCCCAGGGGCCTGTGTCAGTGCTGTCATCATCCCCAGACTGATGGAGGAGTGAAGCTGCAACCCAGACTGATGGAGGAGTGAAGCTGAGAGCCAGACTGATGGGATGAAGCTGAGAGCCCAGACTGATGGGATGAAGCTGAGAGCCCAGACTGATGGGATGAAACTGAGAGCCCAGACTGATGGAGGAGTGAAGTTGAGAGCCCAGACTGATAGGGTGAAGTTGAGAGCCCAGACTGATGGAGGAGTGAAGCTGAGAGCCCAGACTGATGGAGTGAAGCTGAGAGCCCAGACTGATGGAGTGAAGCTGAGAGCCAGACTGATGGAGTGAAGCTGAGAGCCCAGACTGATAGGGTGAAGTTGAGAGCCCAGACTGATGGAGGAGTGAAGCTGAGAGCCCAGACTGATGGAGGAGTGAAGCTGAGAGCCCAGACTGATGGAGGAGTGAAGCTGAGAGCCCAGACTGATGGAGGAGTGAAGCTGAGAGCCCAGACTGATGGAGGAGTGAAGTTGAGAGCCCAGACTGGTGGAGGAGTGAAGCTGAGAGCCCAGACTGATGGAGGAGTGAAGCTGAGAGCCCAGACTGATGGAGGAGTGAAGCTGAGAGCCCAGACTGATGGAGGAGTGAAGCTGAGAGCCCAGACTGATGGAGTGAAGCTGAGAGCCCAGACTGATGGAGTGAAGTTGAGAGTCCAGACTGATGGAGGTGTGAAGCTGAGAGCCCAGGCTGATGGAGGAGTGAAGCTGAGAGCCCAGACTGATGGAGGAGTGAAGCTGAGAGCCCAGACTGATGGAGGAGTGAAGTTGAGAGTCCAGACTGATGGAGGTGTGAAGCTGAGAGCCCAGACTGATGGAGGAGTGAAGCTGAGAGCCCAGACTGATGGAGGACTGAAGCTGAGAGCCCAGACTGATGGAGGAGTGAAGCTGAGAGCCCAGACTGATGGAGTAAAGCTGAGAGCCCAGACTGATGGAGGAGTGAAGTTGAGAGCCCAGACTGATGGAGGTGTGAAGCTGAGAGCCCAGACTGATGGAGGTGTGAAGCTGAGAGCCCAGACTGATGGAGGTGTGAAGCTGAGAGCCCAGACTGATGGAGGTGTGAAGCTGAGAGCCCAGACTGATGTAGGTGTGAAGCTGAGAGCCCAGACTGATGGAGGTGTGAAGCTGAGAGCCCAGACTGATGGAGTGAAGCTGAGAGCCCAGACTGATGGAGGAGTGAAGTAGAGAGCCCAGACTGATGGAGGTGTGAAGCTGAGAGCCCAGACTGATGGAGTAAAGCTGAGAGCCCAGACTGATGGAGGTGTGAAGCTGAGAGCCCAGACTGATGGAGGTGTGAAGCTGAGAGCCCAGACTGATGGAGTAAAGCTGAGAGCCCAGACTGATGGAGGAGTAAAGCTGAGAGCCCAGACTGATGGAGGAGTGAAGTAGAGAGCCCAGACTGATGGAGGAGTAAAGCTGAGAGCCCAGACTGATGGAGGAGTGAAGTAGAGAGCCCAGACTGATGGAGGAGTAAAGCTGAGAGCCCAGACTGATGGAGGAGTGAAGTAGATAGCTAGTAGATCATAATGACCATAGCGTTTCCAGACCTAGCTCGTAGATCACAAGGACCATAGTGATTGTTATCTTATGCTAATGTTCTTTCTGTCGCTAGGTCTCAATAACGTACGTGGGTAGAGGTTTAAAAAAACAGAAGGATGTCACATTGTGCATGATAGCATAGATATATACCTGCCAGGTACTTTCACCCTGTCATCATAACACCATTCAGAGTCAGTGAAGTGTTCCCCTGCATACCTGACAAAACACACCACTACACTTACCACTACACACACCACTACACACACCACTACACACACCACTACACACACCACTACACACACCACTACACTTACCACTACACACACCACTACATACACCACTACACACACCACTACACACACCACTACACACACCACTACACTTACCACTACACACACCACTACACATACCACTACACACACCACTACACACACCACTACACACACCACTACACTTACCACTACACACACCACTACACACACCACTACACATACCACTACACACACCACTACACACACCACTACACACTCCACTACACACACCACTACACATACCACTACACACACCACTACACACACCACTACACATACCACTACACACACCACTACACATACCACTACACACACCACTACACATACCACTACACACACCACTACACATACCACTACACACACCACTACACATTCCACTACACACACCACTACACACACCACTACACACACCACTACACACACCACTACACACACCACTACACATACAACTACACACACCACTACACACACCACTACACACACCACTACACACACCACTACACATACAACTACACATACAACTACACACACCACTACACATACCACTACACACACCACTACACATACCACTACACACACCACTACACATACCACTACACACACCACTACACATACCACTACACACCTGTTTGACTAACTGTCTCATTAATGGTCACACACGGGTAAATAACTGACATGCAGTAGTTATACAGCTCCAGGCCTGAGGGTGATAGAAGAAGCCAGTTGGAACATGGTTACTGTGGAAAAACTGGTGTAAATCCCAGCACTCACACCCTGTAGGAGAGAAATGGTTACGGTAATAGCTGCATGTACAGTACTAACCAGGTATACAGTACATTATGTAATACCGGTTCTGAAGGATCCCATGACCCTTCACAACAATACCCATTCCACCATGATACATTGTCATGACAATGAGCTGTTATAATGTCATGGATAAGGGCTAGTTATGTCTTGGTTAGGTAATGTGTTAAAGGTTATGGTATCTGTAATGTAACTTTTCAAATGTTTACATTTACATTTTAGTCACTTAGCAGACGCTCTTATCCAAAGTGACATACAGTTAGTAAATTCAACCTCTACAGGATCAGTGTTTCCCCCCCGCGGGACAATTGAGCTAACGTGTGCTAATGTGATTAGCATGACGTTGTAAGTAACAAGAAACAAGAACATTTCCCAGGACATAGACATGTCTTATATGGGCAGAAAGCTTAAATTCTTGTTAATCTAACTGCACTATCCAATTTACAGTAGCTATAACAGTGAAAAAAATACTGTGCTATTGTTTGAGGAGAGTGCACAACAACAAAACACTTTTATCATAGCAACTGGTTTGATACATTCACCTCTGAAGGTAAATAATGTCCTTACATTCAGTAATCTTGCTCTAATTTGTCATCCTGAGGGTCCCAGAGATAAAATGTAGCATAGTTATGTTTGATAAAATCAATTTTTTTATTCGAATGTAGGAACTGGGCTCTACAGTTTGAACCCCTAGTTTGAACCCCCCCCCCCCCCCCCCCCCTCATCTACATGTGTGAAGGTTAGTGTCTTTTCTGTAGGGAAGCTAATTATTCATATTTGATGACATTCCTGGGAGTGTGTAAACTTGTTTTTTTATTACCATATAATTTTTGTATGTTCTCTATAGTTATGTACTTGAAAATGTATCAACTGACCAATTTGGCACATTTGATACAAATGTTGAACAGTAATGCAATGGTTCATTGGATCAGTCTAAAACTTTGCACATACACTGCTGCCATCTAGTGGCCAAAATCTAAATTGCGCCTAGACTCCTAAGCGATATATTGGCCTTTCTCTTGCATTTCAAAGATGATGGAACAAAAAAAAATCATAGAAAACTCATATTTTTTTCTTTGTATTACCTTTTACCAGATCTAATGTGTTATATTCTCCTACATTCATTTCCCATTTCCACAAACTTCAAAGTGTTTCCTTTCTAATAGTATCAAGAATATTTATATCCTTGCTTCAGGTCCTGAGCAGTTAGATTTGGGTGTAATTTTAGGCGAAAATTGAAAAAAGGGGTCTGATCCTTAGTCATAGTAAGGACATTTTTCCACTCGAAGGGCAAGTTTTAGTTTTTCTTATGATTTATTTATTTGTGGGGTGGGGGGTGAGGAGGGGGTGCAAGGGGGGTCTTGTAGGATTATTTAAGATACTCAATTCCTTTTTCAGTAAACTGGAACACAAAGCAGGCAGCAAGTCCTTGGAACTTCTTGTTTTCATTCTGACTAACAGTCATTATTGCTCAAGCAACATTGGGTGATATTGCATTCTTCAACACACACACACACTTGATGCAAGGCAGCTATTGCACAAAATAAATCCATCTCAGAACCAGACTCATTGAGTTGATTTGTAACCATCTCTATCGAGGTGTTTTCCCATAACTCACGGTTTGCCGGACTTGATGCCATTGTTGGTGCAAAACATTAAATAAAAAATATGCTGTATATATTTATGTATTCATTTGTTTGTTTATTTATTTATTATTCCTTCATTAATTTATCAGACATGAAATGTGCATTTTATTCAAACATGATGTAATTTGACGCAGAATGGTGTTAATTGAGGACATAGGTTAAGCTATATTTCAGTTGAGGACATGTTGTTTTCAAGGCCACCAGATCCTGAACAGCAGGCAGGCTGCAGTATTGACAGATTCAATAAAAAGGCTAAACAAGTTGAGACAGAGCCTGGGGCGTGTTTCATTATTTAGATGTTTTTTCCCTCTGGAGAGAACAGGATGAAGAATATCCATCATCGTAAACCAGCATATCCTGTACTGTAAATGTACTGCATTATACTGGCAGCAGAATGGCTGCAGTGCAATCTACAGCATTAACGTTGTAAAATACATATATGATATTTTACTGTGTCACAGGTGAGGCCCCAAATGGCGGCCCTCCCCCTCCTTACGCGCGAACCCTCTTGTCTCTAATTCGGCGAGAACAAGGGCGCGTGTACGTAAAACATACGCGTTCACCGGGAGAATTTGATACAAGCAGAGCACACCTGTGTGAAGCTAGCCACAAAAAGGATTAGACACAATAGTGGAATTTGCTGTTGGCCTTTAAAATAAAAGTTACGCATTGAAACTGATCCAAACAGATACAAATAGTGGAATAATGCCATATTTGGACTAGATTATGCTTAACAAGGTCGGAATGTTTTTATATCACTTACAAAAAAATACAATAATTAATTATTCGACAATAAACAGTAATTGCCTTTTCTCCCCAGTCCATAAACATCGTGAAAGAAGATGACAGAAAACACTTTGAAGCAGGAAGCCCCAGTGACTCGGTCAATAAAAAAGTGGTCAGATGAAGCAGAAGCTAAACTACAGGACTGTTTTGCTAGCACAGACTGGAACATGTTCCGGGATTCCTCCGATGGCATTGAGTACACCACATCAGTCACAGGCTTCATCAATAAGTGCATCGATGACGTCATCCCCACAGTGACTGTACTACAGCTGAAGTCAGAAGTTTACGTACACCTTAGCCAAATACATTTAAACTCAGTTTTTCACAATTCCTGACATTTAATCCTGGTAAACATCCCCTGTCTCAGTTAGGATCACCACTTTATTTTAAGAATGTGAAATGTCATGTAAAGAGAATTATTTATTTCAGCTTTTATTTCTTTCATCAAATTCCCAGTGGGTCAGAAGTTTACATACACTCAATTAGTATTTGGTAGCATTGCCTTTAAATTGTTTAACTTGAGTCAAACTTTTCGGGTAGCCTTCCACAAGCTTCCCACAATAAGTTGGGTGAATCTTGGCCCATTCCTCCTGACAGAGCTGGTGTAGCTGAGTCAGGTTTGTGGGCCTCCTTGCTCGCACACGCTTTTTCAGTTCTGCCCACAAATTTTCTATAGGATTGAGGTCGGGGCTTTGTGATGGCCACTCCAATACCTTGACTTTGTTGTCCTTAAGCCATTTGCCACAACTTTGGAAGTATGCTTGGGGTCATTGTCCATTTGGAAGACCCATTTGCGACCAAGCTTTAACTTCCTGACTGATGTCTTGAGATGTTGCTTCAATATATCCACATCATTTTCCACCCTCATGATACCATCTATTTTGTGAATTGCACCAGTCCCTCCTGCAGCAAAGCAATCCTACAACATGATGCTGCCACCCCCGTGCTTCACGGTTGGGATGGTGTTCTTCGGCTTGCAAGCCTCCCCCTTTTTCCTCCAAACATAACGATGGTCATTATGGCCAAACAGTTCTATTTTTGTTTCATCAAACCACAGAACATTTCTCCAAAAAGTACAATCTTTGTCCCCATGTGCAGTTGCAAACCGTAGTCTGGCTTTTTTATGGCGGTTTTGGAGCAGTGTCTTCTTCCTTGCTGAGCGGCCTTTCAGGTTATGTCGATATAGGACTTGTTTGACGGTGGATATAGATACTTTTGTACCTGTTTCCTCCAGCATCTTCACAAGGTCCTTTGCTGTTGTTCTGGGGTTGATTTGCACTTTTCGCACCAAAGTACGTTCATCTCTAGGAGACAGAACACGTCTCCTTCCTGAGCGGTATGGCGGCTGCGTGGTCCCATGGTGTTTATACTTGCGTACTATTGTTTGACCAGATGAATGTGGTACCTTCAGGCGTTTTGAATTTGCTCCCAAGGATGAACCAGACTTGTGGAGGTCTACAATTTTTTTTCTGAGGCCTTGTCTGATTTCTTTTGATTTTCCCATGATGTCAAGCAAAGAGGCACTGAGTTTGAAGGTAGGCCTTGAAATACAATTTGATTTAATTTGATGTCAAATAGATTGAAGAATTCATTCTGTCATGTATGACATTATTCTGTTGAGCAAGGGTTTATTTAGTCTGCTACGTCAACATATAATGACAGAAGAGAAGCTGCATGTATCTAATTATAGACAAGTTGACTAACAAATAGCCTACCAAAATGTCAGAAATGATAAGCAGAAACATAACTAAATCAGGCAGCAGCAAAATCCTGCACCCCCTGTCAAAACATCTTTCTGCAGTCTTTGACGGTAGCCTATAGCACATGTTAATATGCAGGTTAGGGTTGGGTGCCGGCCTCACATTATCACAGTCGATTTTCACATTATTACAGTCGATTAGCAATTGCAGGCAGATGCAGGTGAACAAACAGCTGACCTGCTCACCTCTAGTGTGCACCCATTAAATGGGGTATCAGTCTCTACCCAGTGACACCAACAGAACACAAATAAAGAGTTTATACACATATTAGCATCAAAGCTCTTATTGCAGGACTCTGAAACCACTTTGTAATGAGCCACATTAAGCTCACCAGTCAACCTAATTAGCACGTGGAGTAATGATTGCTTTTGATTTAAAAAATATATATAAAACAAAACGCTTTATCTGCCTTTCCAATAAAAACTCGTTTGAAAATTCAAACATATATTTTATGGAAAAGAGATGTTATATATTTCTGGAAGATTCACCATGCTGCCTTGTTGACAACATGACCAAGCAGCGCAGATTAGGCTGTTCGATTTGAGATGGGCGCTCCTCTCTTTTGCCCGTTCACGTCACCGGCCATAAACCGGTGCCCCGCGGCTCAGCATAATCGAACCCGCCCAATATCTTCGATATCATGCGCTCTGGTGCTCCAAAAAACATATCCAAATCAGTTGGACTTTATGAAGGATCTCCATTGATTGGTTTACTGATTTTTCTCACTAAAGTACTCATTTGTTTGGGCTACTTACTAGGCGACTGCCTTGTAAAACACGAGGCAGGTTTGGATCTCCCACTTGTTTACAGCAGCAGAGAAAGTCATTATTTTGTCGCAGCCACAGAGGTAAAAAACAGTCTTACAATTGTACTTTATACGCAGACGACTCGAAACAACCTCATTGGCACAATGTATAGTCTTTATACCATAGTAGTCTGGACATGTTTCCATAGAATATATAATCATTTTGGCAATGGCCCTCCGAATTAAATGCGCAGGTTGCATAGTATTAGTTAACTACCTTAAAGGAGAATTCTACGATGCGTAGGTAGTAGATAAAAAATAAAAATAAACTTTTAAATTAACGATATATACCCAATGATTCTTGAAGAATATAATTTATAGCTGCCTCGTCAGCTTAGTTCAACTGTCATACCTGTCTCCGATGTTACTGTTTGATTCCTCCTTTAAACCACAGCTATTTTAACCTGTCTAAACCTGTCAACAACATGAAGTAGTCTATGATGAATGGTGGGGAATTTGTACTCCTATTGTTGTAATTCTGATAACCAGTAAATACTGTTTTGGTGGTGCACTTTAGAGCAGCACATTGATGAAGCCAACCCACGAGTTGCTCTTTTCTCACGAACACACCGTGTGTGAGATTCAATAACTATGTCGTGCTTCCGTTCCTCTCCTACGCCCCTACCTGGGCTTGAAACAGTGACCCTCTGCACACAGACAACTGACACCCACGAAGCATCGTTACCCATCACGCCACAAAAGCCGCGGCCCTTGCAGAGCAAGGGGAACAACTACTTCAAGGTCTCAGAGCAAGTGACGTCACCGATTGAAAAGCTGTTAGCACGCACCACCGCTAACTAGCTAGCCATTTCACATCGGTTACACATATGGAGTATCAAATCAAATCAAATTTTATTTGTCACATACACATGGTTAGCAGATGCAAGATGCAGTAGATGGTGTCGAGTACAGTATAAACATATGAGATGAGTAATGTAGGGTATGTAAACATATAAAAGTGGCATTGTTTAAAGTGGCTAGTGATACATGTATTACATAAAGATGGCAAGATGCAGTAGATGGTATAGAGTACAGTATATACATATGAGATGAGTAATGTAGGGTATGTAAACATTATATTAAGTGGCATTGTTTAAAGTGGCTAGTGAAACATTTTTTTAACATACAGTTTTCCATTATTAAAGTGAGCTGGAGTTGAGTCAGTATGTTGGCACCAGCCACTCAATGTTAGTGGTGGCTGTTTAACAGAGTCTGATGGCCTTGAGATAGAAGCTGTTTTTCAGTCTCTCGGTCCCTGCTTTGATGCACCTGTACTGACCTCGCCTTCTGGATGATAGCGTGGTGAACAGGCAGTGGCTCGGGTGGTTGTTGTCCTTGATGATCTTTATGGCCTTCCTGTGACATCGGGTGGTGTAGGTGTCCTGGAGGGCAGGTAGTTTGCCCCTGGTGATGCGTTGTGCAGACCTCACTACCCTCTGGAGAGCCTTACGGATGTGGGCGGAGCAGTTGACATACCAAGCGTTGATACAGCCCGACAGGATGCTCTCGACTGTGCATCTGTAAAAGTTTGTGAGTGCTTTTGGTGACAAGCCGAATTTCTTCAGCCTCCTGAGGTTGAAGAGGCGCTGCTGCGCCTTCTTCACCACGCTGTCTGTGTGGGTGGACCAATTCAGTTTGTCCGTGATGTGTACGCCTAGGAACTTAAAACTTACTACCCTCTCCACTACTGTCCCGTCGATGTGGATAGGGGGGTCCTCCCTCTGCTTTTTCCTGAAGTCTACGATCATCTCCTTTGTTTTGTTGACGTTGAGTGTGAGGTTATTTTCCTGACACCACACTCCGAGGGCCCTCACCTCCTCCCTGTAGGCCGTCTCGTCGTTGTTGGTCATCAAGCCTACCACTGTAGTGTCGTCTGCAAACTTGATGATTGAGTTGGAGGCGTGCATGGCCACGCAGTCGTGGGTGAACAGGGAGTACAGGAGAGGGCTCAGAACGCACCCTTGTGGGGCCCCAGTGTTGAGGATCAGCGGGGTGGAGATGTTGTTACCTACCCTCACCACCTGGGGGCGGCCCGTCAGGAAGTCCAGTACCCAGTTGCACAGGGCGGGGTCGAGACCCATGGTCTTGAGCTTGATGACGAGTTTGGCGGGTACTATGGTGTTAAATACTGAGCTGTAGTCGATGAACAGCATTCTCACATAGGTATTCCTCTTGTCCAGATGGGTTAGGGCAGTGTGCAGTGTGGTTGCGATTGCGTCGTCTGTGGACCTATTGGGGCGGTAAGCAAATTGGAGTGGGTCTAGGGTGTCAGGTAGGGTGGAGGTGATATGGTCTTTGACTAGTCTCTCAAAGCACTTCATGATGACGCAAGTGAGTGCTACGGGGCGGTAGTCGTTTAGCTCAGTTACCTTAGCTTTTTTGGGAACAGGAACAATGGTGGTCCTCTTGAAGCATGTGGGAACAGCAGACTGGGATAAGGATTGATTGAATATGTCCGTAAACACACCAGCCAGCTGGTCTGCGCATGCTCTGAGGACGCGGCTGGGGATGCCATCTGGGCCTGCAGCCTTGCGAGGGTTAACACGTTTAAATGTTTTACTCACATCGGCTGCAGTGAAGGAGAGTCCGCAGATTTTGGTAGCGGGCCGTGTCAGTGGCACTGTATTGTCCTCAAAGCGAGCAAAGAAGTTGTTTAGTCTGTCTGGGAGCAAGACATCCTGGTCCGCGACGGGGCTGGTTTTCTTTTTGTAATCCGTGATTGACTGTAGACCCTGCCACATACCTCTTGTGTCTGAGCCGTTGAATTGCGACTCTACTTTGTCTCTATACTGACGCTTAGCTTGTTTGATTGCCTTGCGGAGGGAATAGCTTCACTGTTTGTATGTTTCCGGTCACCTTGCCCTGGTTAAAAGCAGTGGTTCGCGCTTTCAGTTTCGCGCGAATGCTGCCATCAATCCACGGTTTCTGGTTTGGGAATGTTTTAATAGTTGCTGTGGGTACGACCTCGCCGATACACTTGTTAATAAACTGGCTCACCGAATCAGCATATTCGTCAATGTTGTTATTTGACGCAATGCGGAACATATCCCAATCCACGTGACCGAAGCAATCTTGAAGCGTGGAATCAGATTGGTCGGACCAGCGTTGAACAGACCTGAGCGCGGGAGCTTCCTGTTTTAGTCTCTGTCTATAGGCAGGGAGCAACAAAATGGAGTCGTGGTCAGCTCTTCCGAGAGGAGGGCGGGGGAGGGCCTTATATGCGTTGCGGTAGATAGAATAACAATGATCCAGGGTTTTACCAGCCCTGGTAGCAAAATCGATATGCTGATAGAATTTAGGGAGTCTTGTTTTCAGATTAGCCTTGTTAAAATTCCCGGCTACAATGAATGCAGCCTCAGGATATGTGGTTTCCAGTTTACATAGAGTCAAATAAAGTTTGTTCAGGGCCATCTGTGTCTGCTTGGGGGGGGGGGGAATATATGCGGCTGTGATTATAATCGAAGAGAATTCTCTTGGTAGATAATGCGGTCGACATTTGATTGTGAGGAATTCTAAGTCAGGTGAACAGAAGGACTTGAGTTCCTGTATGTTGTTATGATCACACCACGTCTCGTTAATCATAAGGCATACCCCCCCCCCCCCCCCGCCCCTTTTCTTACCAGAAAGATGCTTGTTTCTGTCGGCGCGATGCATGAAGAAACCAGGTGGCCGTACCGACTCCGATAGCGTGTCTCAGAGACATGCAGAACCCACTCAAGATAAACACAGTTTTAACAGTCCGTTTTACAGTTCTCCATACCTCTAGCTCAGTGGAGGCTGCTGAGTGGAGGATGGCTCCGAATGGCGCGAATGCAATGGCATCAAACACATGTATTTGATACCAATCCACTAATTCCCTCCAGCCATTACCACGAGCCTGTTCTCCCCAGCACCCTAGCTCTAACTTCTGTCCGAGACATGTTTAGGCTACTCAGTGTTTCCCATTTCCCCTATATGCATTTAGCAGTGACATTTGTTGTGGATCCCTGCTAACTCTGCCACCGCTGCTGAAATAAATCCTAGGAGAAACACTTAATTATGAATAAAACACATGGCTGATGAATGATATACAGTTGCTGCTATTGTTATTGCAGTGTTCTCTATAACAATTACTTCACACCTCACTGCAGCAAAATAGTGTGTCTGTGTCTGTGTGTGTTAGTGTGTACCTGTGTGTGCATCTTTTGTGATGGAAAGCACAATATGTGTATAGTGACTACAGCAGTAAAGGTCCTGTTGGGTCGGACCACACCAGACATTAGTCAGGGTCCTGTGGGTGCTTTCTCTGGGTCCACTGGCACAGATATAGTTGACATAGAGGATGGAGGGAGGTTGAGAAGCAGTGTGTATTCTATGTTAACTATGTTAACTCTCTCCTGGTCTGATAGGGTTAACGTTAAGTCAGGGATGGACAGACTATACAGGTTGGTGCCATTGCTACAGATGGTGGATCTGGAGAGTTCCTCACCTACAGATTAAAGTGCTTTGAGACCTGGTGATGAATATAAATACAATTAATTAACATTGTCTCTTAGTGTCCAGGGTGAACTGTCCTGCATGTCTCTGTAGTTTACCGACGGTCCTTTCAACAGCTGTGAACTGTCCTGCATGTCTCTGTAGTTTACCGACGGCCCTTTCAACAGCTGTGAACTGTCCTGCATGTCTCTGTAGTTTACCGACGGCCCTTTCAACAGCTGTGAACTGTCCTGCATGTCTCTGTAGTTTACCTACGGTCCTTTCAACAGCTGTGAACTGTCCTGCATGTCTCTGTAGTTTACCGACGGTCCTTTCAACAGCTGTGAACTGTCCTGCATGTCTCTGTAGTTTACCGACGGTCCTTTCAACAGCTGTGAACTGTCCTGCATGTCTCTGTAGTTTACCAACGGTCCTTTCAACAGCCGTGAACTGTCCTGCATGTCTCTGTAGTTTACCTACGGTCCTTTCAACAGCTGTGAACTGTCCTGCATGTCTCTGTAGTTTACCGACGGTCCTTTCAACAGCTGTGAACTGTCCTGCATGTCTCTGTAGTTTACCGACGGTCCTTTCAACAGCTGTGAACTGTCCTGCATGTCTCTGTAGTTTACCAACGGCCCTTTCAACAGCTGTGAACTGTCCTGCATGTCTCTGTAGTTTACCTACGGTCCTTTCAACAGCCGTGAACTGTCCTGCATGTCTCTGTAGTTTACCGACGGCCCTTTCAACAGCCGTGAACTGTCCTGCATGTCTCTGTAGTTTACCGACGGTCCTTTCAACAGCTGTGAACTGTCCTGCATGTCTCTGTAGTTTACCGACGGTCCTTTCAACAGCTGTGAACTGTCCTGCATGTCTCTGTAGTTTACCAACGGCCCTTTCAACAGCTGTGATCTGTCCTGCATGTCTCTGTAATTTACCTACGGTCCTTTCAACAGCCGTGAACTGTCCTGCATGTCTCTGTAGTTTACCGACGGCCCTTTCAACAGCTGTGAACTGTCCTGCATGTCTCTGTAGTTTACCAACGGTCCTTTCAACAGCCGTGAACTGTCCTGCATGTCTCTGTAGTTTACCAACGGCCCTTTCAACAGCTGTGAACTGTCCTGCATGTCTCTGTACTTTACCAACGGTCCTTTCAACAGCCGTGAACTGTCCTGCATGTCTCTGTAGTTTACCGACGGTCCTTTCAACAGCTGTGAACTGTCCTGCATGTCTCTGTAGTTTACCGACGGCCCTTTCAACAGCTGTGAACTGTCCTGCATGTCTCTGTAGTTTACCTACGGCCCTTTCAACAGCCGTGAACTGTCCTGCATGTCTCTGTAGTTTACCGACGGCCCTTTCAACAGCCGTGAACTGTCCTGCATGTCTCTGTAGTTTACCTACGGCCCTTTCAACAGCTGTGAACTGTCCTGCATGTCTCTGTAGTTTACCAACGGTCCTTTCAACAGCCGTGAACTGTCCTGCATGTCTCTGTAGTTTACCTACGGGCCTTTCAACAGCCGTGAACTGTCCTGCATGTCTCTGTAGTTTACCTACGGTCCTTTCAACAGCCGTGAACTGTCCTGCATGTCTCTGTAGTTTACCAAGGCCCTTTCAACAGCTGTGAACTGTCCTGCATGTCTCTGTAGTTTACCGACGGCCCTTTCAACAGCTGTGAACTGTCCTGCATGTCTCTGTAGTTTACCTACGGTCCTTTCAACAGCAGTGAACTGTCCTGCATGTCTCTGTAGTTTACCGACGGCCCTTTCAACAGCTGTGAACTGTCCTGCATGTCTCTGTAGTTTACCTACGGCCCTTTCAACAGCCGTGAACTGTCCTGCATGTCTCTGTAGTTTACCTACGGCCCTTTCAACAGCCGTGAACTGTCCTGCATGTCTCTGTAGTTTACCTACGGCCCTTTCAACAGCCGTGAACTGTCCTGCATGTCTCTGTAGTTTACCTACGGCCCTTTCAACAGCCGTGAACTGTCCTGCATGTCTCTGTAGTTTACCTACGGTCCTTTCAACAGCCGTGAACTGTCCTGCATGTCTCTGTAGTTTACCGACGGCCCTTTCAACAGCCGTGAACTGTCCTGCATGTCTCTGTAGTTTACCGACGGCCCTTTCAACAGCCGTGAACTGTCCTGCATGTCTCTGTAGTTTACCTACGGTCCTTTCAACAGCCGTGAACTGTCCTGCATGTCTCTGTAGTTTACCTACGGTCCTTTCAACAGCCGTGAACTGTCCTGCATGTCTCTGTAGTTTACCTACGGTCCTTTCAACAGCCGTGAACTGTCCTGCATGTCTCTGTAGTTTACCGACGGCCCTTTCAACAGCCGTGAACTGTCCTGCATGTCTCTGTAGTTTACCGACGGCCCTTTCAACAGCTGTGAACTGTCCTGCATGTCTCTGTAGTTTACCTACGGTCCTTTCAACAGCCGTGAACTGTCCTGCATGTCTCTGTAGTTTACCGACGGTCCTTTCAACAGCCGTGAACTGTCCTGCATGTCTCTGTAGTTTACCTACGGTCCTTTCAACAGCTGTGAACTGTCCTGCATGTCTCTGTAGTTTACCGACGGTCCTTTCAACAGCCGTGAACTGTCCTGCATGTCTCTGTAGTTTACCGACGGTCCTTTCAACAGCTGTGAACTGTCCTACATGTCTCTGTAGTTTACCAACGGTCCTTTCAACAGCCGTGAACTGTCCTGCATGTCTCTGTAGTTTACCGACGGCCCTTTCAACAGCTGTGAACTGTCCTGCATGTCTCTGTAGTTTACCTACGGTCCTTTCAACAGCCGTGAACTGTCCTGCATGTCTCTGTAGTTTACCAACGGTCCTTTCAACAGCTGTGAACTGTCCTGCATGTCTCTGTAGTTTACCGACGGCCCTTTCAACAGCTGTGAACTGTCCTGCATGTCTCTGTAGTTTACCGACGGCCCTTTCAACAGCTGTGAACTGTCCTGCATGTCTCTGTAGTTTACCGACGGCCCTTTCAACAGCTGTGAACTGTTCTGCATGTCTCTGTAGTTTACCGACGGCCCTTTCAACAGCTGTGAACTGTCCTGCATGTCTCTGTAGTTTACCGGCGGTCCTTTCAACAGCTGTGAACTGTCCTGCATGTCTCTGTAGTTTACAGACGGTCCTTTCAACAGCTGTGAACTGTCCTGCATGTCTCTGTAGTTTACCTACGGTCCTTTCAACAGCCGTGAACTGTC
>NW_024057897.1:191222-213722 GCF_016432855.1 Salvelinus namaycush
GCCAGAAATGAGAGATAGTTATACCAAGTGAGTTAAAATGAAAACATCATATTCTCCTACCTCACCTGGTGGAGAGTACTGGTAGACTGAGATGAAGAGGATAGTCGGTAGAAGGGGGGGTGGGGAATAGTGCTGAGCGATTGGTGCTTTTTGAGGTCTGTTCAGTTAAAAAATATTCAAACATTTACTAATATTCAAACATTTACTAAATGTACTGATTAAGACTCACATTCCTTTCAATCTTACCCAGATTTTAGCAGAGATGCAGAGAAGCATATTATCAAATCCATTTTTATTTGTCACGTGCCCGAGATCTTACGTTAAAAATGCTTACTTACAAGCCCTTAACCAACAATGCATAGCAAGAAAAGCCTACATATATACTTCTTTTTTTATTATTGAAAATAAATAACACATTAAAATAACAATAACGAGGCTATACACAGGGGGTACCGAGTCAATGTGTGGGGGTACGGGTTAGTCGAGGTAATTGAGGTCATATGTACATGTAGGTAGGGGTAAAGTGACTCTGCATAGATAATAAGCAGCGAGTAGCAACAGCGTAAAAAAGGGGGTTAATACAAATTGTCCGACTTGGTACTCTGGTACCGCTTTCCGTGCGGTAGCAGAGAGAACAGTCTATATGACTTGGGTGGCTGGAGTCTATGACAATTTTTAGGGCCTTCCTCTGACACCGCCTGGTATCAAAGTCTTGGATGGCAGGAAGCTTGGCCCCAGTGATATACTGGGCCGTACGCACTAAACTCTGTAGCACCTTGCGGTCGAGTGCCGAGCAGTTGCCATACTAGGTGGTGATGCAACTGGTCAGTATGCTCTCGATGGTGCAGCTGTAGAAATTTTTGAGGATCTGAGGACCCATGCCAAAACTTTTCAGTCTCCTGAGGGGGAATAGGCATTGTTGTGCCCTCAAGACTGTCTTGGTGTGTTTGGACCATGATAGTTTGTTGTTGATGTGGACACCAAGGAATTTGAAGCTCTCAACCCGCTCCACTGCAACCCCGTCGATGAGAATGGGAGCGAGTATGGCCCTCCTTTTCCTGTAGTCCACAATCAGCTCCTTTGTCTTGCTCGCGTTGAGGTAGAGGTTGTTGTCCTGGCACCACACTGCCAGGTCTCTGACCTCCCTATAGGCTGTCCCACCGTTGTGTTGTCAGCAAACTTAATGATGATGTTGGAGTCGTGTTTGGCCACGCAGTCGTGGGTGAACAGGGAGTACAGGAGGGGAATAAGCACACACCCCTGAGGGACCCCTGTGTTGAGGATCAGCGTGGCACATGTGTTGCTGCCTACCCTCACCACCTGGGGGCGGCCCGTCAGGAAGTCCAGGATCCAGTTGCAGAGGGAGGTGTTTAGTCCCTGGGTCCTTAGCTTAGTGATGAGCTTTGAGGTAACTATATGGTGTTAAATGCTGAGCTGTAGTCAATGAACAGCATTCTCACATATTACGTTTCTTTAACAAAATAACCACCAGTCAGGAGGATACAGACAGCTCAAGAGGTATGCTTAAATAAAATGTATTTTACATAGAATTAGCTAAGCATAATGATTATGGCTCTAGATTGCAGGAAAGGGGTGTTTCAGGTGTTTGAAAATGCGAAATTCTCCAATTTACGGACAGGGAGCCTAGCCAACCACCCCCAGCCATCCTCACGTACTTTGTGCTCTCCCAGATTTCCAGGGTGTATAATGCCCCTGGGTCTGTGTGTAGCAAGCGTAAAAACGTATCCATCTCTGTCCGACCCAGAAAGAACAGGCGCAATGGATTATGGTCATTGTAGTTATTTACCACATTTCTGCACTGAACAAGAATGAAAACTACAACTCCCTTTAGCCCAGCGTCCCACATAGTTCTTGACTTGATTTCTCTCGTGAATTATTTGATTTCTCTCTAGAGCGTTGGTCTCACACAAAAACAAAGAAATACATGGAAATCAAGTAATTGAACCGATGTCAGTCAATTAGTTGTTTAATAACCAAAAAAGTACAACATTTCGATGAATCACTCAGCACTACATGGTTATCAACTTTGATGCGATTCATCCTGGCCTCTCTTCTCTGTTTCAGAATGTGAAGCTGTTGCCATGTCGATATCCTCTCTAGAAGTGTTCTCTACGGAACCTTTCCTCATTGGAATGTTCACAGCAGAAGGTTCCTCCTCTGGACATTACACAGAAACCCACTCGGAGGAATACCTCATCGCCGTGGGCGACAACAATGTCACATGGCCAGTCTGCACTTATAAGGAGGATTTTAAACGCTTCCTACTTCCTGCCGTCTACAGTGTGGTTTTCCTGATTGGTCTGCCTCTGAATGGGGCAGTCATCTTGAAGATCTGGAGGTCACGACCCAACTTGACCCGGAGCAACGTCTACATGCTCAATCTGGCCACGGCTGACTTCCTGTATGTGATGTCACTACCTCTGCTCATCTACAACTACGCCAGTCATGACTACTGGCCCTTTGGAGAGCTGGCCTGCAAACTGGTCCGCTTTCAATTCTACAGGTAGTATAGCTACTCATTAACTGACATATTCATAGCATAGTTCTATAGATTACTTAAAATACTCAAACTCATATACTTACAGTCCTACAGGGAATAACTCATATATTGAATGTTACCTTTCTGTGGACAGATCTTTGAGTGGATTGTAGAGAGAAAACCCTGTCATTATAACATCAGTGATGTTATTTATTGTTTCCACAGTAACCTGCATGGTAGTATCCTGTTCCTGACCTGTATCAGCCTCCAGCGCTATGTGGGCATCTGCCAGCCTATGGCCGGCTGGCACAAGCAGGGGGGTCGCAGGCTGGCACGGGTGGTCTGTGGGGGTGTGTGGCTGGTGGTCGCCCTCCTCTGTGCCCCCACTTTCCACTACGCCTCCACAGGAACACAACGTAACCGCACCGTCTGTTACGACCTGAGTCGACCGGAGCACTCGGCTGACTACTACCCCTATGGGATGGCTCTGACCTGCCTGGGCTTCCTGTTGCCTTTTATGGGCGTGGTGGCGTGCTACTGTCGCATGGGTCGCCTCCTCTGCCGCCCGCCATCCTATCAGGGCGCTACCATGGCAGCCTCAATGGAGAAACGGGACAAGGCGGTGAAGATGATAGTCATCGTGGTGACGGTGTTCGCTGTGAGCTTCCTGCCGTTCCACCTTACTAAGACCATGTACCTGTTGGTACGAACCTTACCAGGTGCTCCGTGTGCTACACGGAACCTGTTCTCAGTAATCTACAAGTGCACCAGGCCATTCGCCAGCATGAACAGTGTTCTAGATCCTATACTGTTCTACTTCACACAGCCACGGTTCCGCAGGAGCACCAGAATACTGATTACCAAGATCACCACTCTCAGAGACAGGGAACCCAGGTGTGAGGAAGTGAAAACACATAGAGTATTTAGATCCCATGTTTAATCAAGGGTAAACTCGCTTTGAGACAAAGGAACCAAGGAGTATATAAAACAACCATAGTCCACAGTTGTATTACACCTAGATACATGGGTTCTGGGTAGCTAGAACCGATCCAGAACCCTCATTGACTTCTGCTCTGCCAGCATGGCAACAAGTCAGTGTGTTTGCTACTGTGTCTGCTTGTGACTGCATACTAAAATGCATGAAGTAGTCAGCCATAACACTGCTTTTGGTTGCCATAGTATTATGTAAGGGAAGTCCCCCCCCAATTGTACAAAATAACATGGCAACTTATTGGCACCGAGCGCAGCATATACACGATGGACAAGTACACTACTTCTGGCGGTGTTTCATCCAAAGTTGATGGCAAATGCCATATTGCAAATGAGCTGTGTAACACTCCAAAATTCCTATAGTGGGCGAGTTTGTTCTATCTAAATTTTTCATAGGCTTTATGTAACGCAAGTCAAGACCCAAGAGTAAAATTTTGAGATTTTGAAAGTTTTGGCAAAAACTTATCACCCCCTTAAAAAAGTGCTTTCTGGACCGTTTTTCGAAATTCTTTCGAGTTTTATGTCAATTACACATGTGTAAGAACTATATGAAAATACTTTTTTCAAATTTTATTAACATAATTTTTTTTGAAATTTTATTTGAACTTAAGGTATATGTTTTGTGCATTTGGAATGTGATTTCATAGGAAGTCAAAAGTCAAAAGTCAAAAATGTCAAAAATTTGGAAAAAACGTATCACCCCCTTTAAAAAAGTGCTTTCTGGACCGTTTTTTTAAATTCTTTCGAGTTTTATGTCAATTACACATGTGTAAGAACTGTATGAAAATACTTTAGTCACATTTATTATCATAATTTTTTATAAATGTTTACTTGTACTTAAGGAATATGTTTTGTGCATTTGGAATGTGATTTCATAGGAAGTCAAAAGTCAAAAATGTCAAAAATTTGGAAAAAACGTATCACCCCTTCATAGTCGAAAATAACATTTTTTTTTAAAAGGCCAAAATGAAGCATTTAAAACTGTATTGAAAATCGTGCGTGGTAACCCAAAACATGAAACAGAATATTTTTTGACTTTTTTTGAAAACCTCCATAAATCACTCAGGCCAGCACCCATTGATTTTTGCCCGTAGTATAGTGCTCCCAGAGCGGGTATGGAAGTCTGGATCCCCCCTAAAAGCATTTAAGGCTCTGTGTGTCTTTAAGCACCATACTTTTTCATTCCATCCTTGCTGTGTGTGTCTGTGTGTGTGTGTGTGAGCTTTTCTTTGACATCTGATTAGAGAAATGACTGATTTACACTTCATGAGGGTTGCCTAATCACACACTTAAAGTTTTGGAAAGATCTGACTTTTTTAACCCTTTGAAACAGCACCTATGACCCCATTTTAAGGCACTTCCGGTTGGCACAGGAAGCTATAAGTAAACACCTATCCTGATCGGGGTATGCTTTTACAGAATCCTGAGTTTTAAGTCTATACGTTAAGAACTGACTGATTTACACAGGGTTGAATGCACTATATATCACAAACTGCTGGTTGGGTAAAACACTTTTAGGGTGATTTTATCACTTCCGGTTGCTCCAGGAAGCTTAGAATCAACACAGGTAGACCTCATAGTGGCTTGATGGATTGTCATTGAAGACAGGTTCATAAGACATTCATAACCCACATAGGGTTTATTTAAAGAATGCACGTTACATTTGCATATGATTCAACAGTGAAAAACATCACATCATATTGCAAACATAACACACTGTTGAATCATATTGCAAACACACACTGTTACATTTGCAATATGATGTGTTGAATCATATTGCAAACATAACACACAGTGTTACATTTGTAATATGATGTGTTGAATCATATTGCAAACATAACACACAGTGTTACATTTGCAATATGATGTGTTGAATCATATTGCAAACATAACACACAGTGTTACATTTGCAATATGATGTGTTGAATCATATTGCAAACATAACACACAGTGTTACATTTGCAATATGATGTGTTGAATCATATTGCAAACATAACACACAGTGTTACATTTGTAATATGATGTGTTGAATCATATTGCAAACATAACACACAGTGTTACATTTGCAATATGATGTGTTGAATCATATTGCAAATGTAACGTGCATTCTTTAAATACTTTAGAAATACAAAATTGAACGTCCTGATGACCTCAGGATGGCCGGGCAGTGTTAGTGGTTCCTCTCCATCGCTCGTTGCGTGGTAATTTCATCATGTCGATTTTGGTGATGGTACCCCCCCGTTGAAACATATTGCAAATGCACAAAAGTCAACTAGCAAGTCAGTGTCCATCAGTCAATTGGATATTGTCAGACACCAAACTGATACCATCTGACACTAAACTCACTTTTTCCAACTCCTTTAGAAGCCAACTATAACATATTTCAGAGCAGGCCCAAAATTCACAGCGCCTTCCATTTAAACCATAATAAAACAAATAATACGTAGTTATGTTCTAGCTGCGGGTCCAGTTCTCACAATATGTTTAGCCCTATGTGAGGCGACCTCGAATCCCAAGTTTCGGCTCGATAGGTCATTCGGTGTCCGAGCAAAACGCTAATTGGTGCTGAAAATCCACTTTTTTCATTGCCTTGATACGAGGTCCTTGAATGAGCAATCAAACAGGCTCGTTGGGGTCTGTCTCTATGGGCCGAGCCGGTTTCAATGCACCTAGTCTTGAGACTCTGGGACTTTTCTAAATGTCGTCAGTTTCGTTGAGCTGAAAATGAATTGAAAACACTGCAAATACACGAGGCTGTTTATCGGTCTGAGAACCTTCTAGAGCAACATAACTCACCGTGCACAATCAACCTGAGGTCTAGAACAGGTTTCCAAAGTTTCAGAACTCTAGGTCTGACGGTTCTTTAAAAGTGGGAACAAAAGTAACTACCACAGGCACTGTCTGCCTCTTAGCCCCACAGTGTGTCCCTCCATCATTTCTGTGTGGGTGTGTATTTTTTTTAAAAAATCTGATGGGATGAATGACTGATTTACAGTTCAGGAGGGTTGTGTATTCACATATATGAAGTTTTGGAAAGATTTGACATTTTTAACCCTTCAAAACAGCCCATTTGACACCAATTATGGCACTTCCGGTTGGCACAGGAAGTTGAAAATAAACACATATACTCACTGGAGTATACTGTTTGAGAATCCTGAGTTTTAAGTCTATATGTTAAAAATTGACTGATTTACATAGGGCTGAATGCACTATTTCTCTCAAATTGCAGGGTGCTTATTGCAAACACTTTTAGGGTGATTTTAACCACTTCCGGTTGCTCCAGGAAGCTTAGAATCGACACAGGTAGACCTCATGGTGGCCTAATGGACTGTCATCAAAGACAGGTTCATAAGACATTCATAACCCACATAGGCTTCAGGTTGAATTTAGGGGAGCAGTCAATGTATTCCTATGGGGCGAAATGTCATTGTAAAATGTTTGATGTAAACGCCTTCTTTTAACTGTGAAGGGTTAATGCCACAAGGTCAAGGTTAGGCTTGCACAGATCGGGAGGACCTTAGGATTGTTCCTGAGGTGAAATTGTGCTTCTAACCTTAACGGTTCTCTCTCTGTCTCCCAAAAGCAAATGAAATTGACATTGAGGTCAAAAGGTCATTCGTGTCCGTTCTCTTGTAACGGTCGCTGCGCTCAGACCGAGCGAGCTACGGTCAAGCGGGGCATCCCGTTGAACTCGGCACGGCCTGGAGAATATGGCAATGTCATTTTAGTGGTGATTTCAGAATGCTATTTTGGTGCATTCATGGAAGGCGCTGTGAATTTTGGGCCTGCTCTGAAATATGTGATAGTTGGCTTCTAAAGGAGTTGTAAAAAGTGAGTTTGGAGTCAGATGGTATCAGTTTGGTGTCTGAAAATATCCAATTGACTGATGGACACTTGCTAGTTGACTTTTGTTGACACTTGCTAGTTGACTTGCTAGTCGACTTTTGTACATTTGCAATATGTTTCAACGCGGGGGTACCATCACCAAAATCGACATGATGAAATTTCACGCAACGAGCGATGGAGAGGAACCACTATCACTGCCCGGCCATCCTGAGGTCATCAGGACGTTGACTTTTGTATTTCTAAAGTATTTAAAGAATGCACGTTACATTTGCAATATGATTCAACATCACATCATATTGCAAATCTAACGTGCATTTGCAATATGATGTGATGTTGAATCATATTGCAAATGTAACGTACATTCTCTTAAATACTTTAGAAATGCAAAAGTCAACGGTCTGATGACCTCAGGATGGCCGGGCAGTGATAGTGGTTCCTCTCCATCGCTCGTTTCGTGAAATTTCATCATGTCGCTTTTTCCTCATGGTACCTCCCCGTTGAAACATATTGCAAATGTACAAAAGTCAACGAGCAAGTCAGTGTCCATCAGTCAAATAGATATTTTCAGACACCAAACTGATACCATCTGACTCCAAACTCACTTTTTCCAACTCCTTTCGATGCCAACTATAACATATTTCAGAGCAGGCCCAAAATTCACAGCGCTTTCTCTTTAAACCATAATAAAACAAATAATACATAGTTATGTTCTAGCTGCGGGTCCAATGTTCACATTATGTTTAGCCCTATGTGAGGCGACCTCGAATCCCAAGTTTCGGCTCGATAGGTCATTCGGTGTCCGAGCAAAACGCTAATTGGTGCTGAAAATCCACTGTTTTCATTGCCTTGCTACGGGGTCCTTGAATGAGCAATCAAACAGGCTCGTTGGGGTCTGTCTTTATGGGCCGAGCCGGTTTCAACGCACCTAGTCTTGAGACTCTGGGACTTTTCTAAAGGTCGTCCGTTTTGTTGAGGTCAAATGAATTGAAAACATGGCAAATACACGAGGCTTTTTATCGATCCGAGAACCTTCTAGAGTCATATAATTCACTGTGCACAATCGACCTGAGGTCTAGAACAGGTTTGTAAATTTTCAGAACTCTAGGTCTGACGGTTCTTTAAAAGTTGGAACAAAAGTAACTACTGCAGGCACTGTCTGCCTCTTAGCCCCTCAGAGTGTCCCTCCATCATTTCTGTGTGGGTGTGTATTTTTATTTTTTTGAAATCTGATGGGATGAATGACTGATTTACAGTTCAGGAAGGTTGTCTATTCACATATATGAAGTTTTGGAAAGATTTGACATTTTTAACCCTTTGAAACAGCCCATTTGACACGAATTATGGCACTTCCGGTTGGCACAGGAAGCTGAAAAAAAACACATATCATCACTGGAGTATGTTGTTACAGAATCCTGAGTTTTAAGTCTGTATGTTAAAAATTGACTGATTTACATAGGGTTGAATGCACTATTTCTCTCAAACTGCATGTTGGGTATGGCAAACACTTTTAGGGTGATTTAACCACTTCCGGTTGCTCCAGGAAGCTTAGAATCGACACAGGTAGACCTCATGGTGGCCTGATGGACTGACATCAAAGACAGGTCCATAAGACAATCATAACCCACATAGGCTTTAGGTTGAATTTAGAGGTGCAGTCAATGTATTCCAATGGGGAGACATTTCATTTTAAACTATTTGATGTAAACACCTTCTTTTAACTGTGAAGGGTTAATGCCACAAGGTCAGGGTTAGGCTTGCACAGATCGGGAGGACCTTAAGAACACTCCTGAGGTGAAATTGTGTTTCTAACCTTAACGGTTCTCTCTCTGTGTCCCAAAAGCAAATGAAATTGGCATTGAGGTCAAAAGGTCATTTGTGTCCGTTCTCTTGTAACGGTCGCTGCGCTCAGATCGAGCGAGCTACGGTCAAGCGGGGCATCTCGTTGAACTCGGCACAGCCTAGAGATAATACTAATGCCATTGTGGGCTTTGTGTTTCTTTAAGCACCGTACTTTTTCACTCCATCCTTCCTTTTTGTGTCTGTGCGTTTGTGTGAGAGAGCTTTTCTTTGACATCTGTTTGGAAAAATGACATATTACAGTTCATGAGGGTTGTCTAATCACACAAGTGAAGTTTTGAAAAGATCTGACCTTTATTACCCTTCAAACCTGACCCTATGGCACCATTTAAGGTACTTCCAGTTGACATAGGAAGCTGAGAGTGAACACATACCCTCCTCTGTGTAGACTCTTATATAATATTGAGTTTTAAGTCTTTATGTTAAGAGCGGACTTATTTAAAGAGGGTTAAAGGAGTGTGTGTTATTTCATAAAATCATATAAAATCACAGGATTCTCGCAGAGCTTCGAGACCCACTTTAAAAATGTACGTCTGAACACACTGCAACTGGATCTGTGATTTTTTTGAAAAAAAAAATCCTCTTTGTGAACATCACCAAACGGTCAATGTACGATTTCTCTTAAATTACGATAGATAAATGGCTGGTTCTTTTTTTCCTGACACCGTATGCTTATGTACTTTGACATGAAGCGGTCAAATTAGCACCCTACTTGCGTTTTAACCCTTTAATCCCAGAAAAATGGCCATAACTCAAAAAGCGCCGAGGTCTCGACGCCATCTCGTTCGGGGCCAACTGCCCATTACTCCTAACCTACGCTCGCCGAGTTTCGTCTTCGAAATATTTTCAGTTTAGGAGAAAAGGCCGCGCTCGTTTGCCACGTGTTCGTGCGCCTGCAATATGATTTATTTTCCCTCTTGTGGGAATTTTCGAGAATGCAGAAAAAAGTCAAAAATTTGTCATTTTTATAAAACGGAAACCGAAATTCCGAAACGTTTTTTTGAGTGACTTCCTGAAAGAGCTCTCCGCCGCCCACGGCCCGACGCCGTCCGCGATTTTCTGCGACGTAATAAGACGTCAGGTAAGGGACCGTACATTTGCAATGGGACTTTCTTCACTAACCATACGGCTCCCGTCTCAGAGTTCCCTTAAGGTATGTAATGTATCCTGTATGTCCAAGCACACTGCTAGTTGTTTTCTATATGAGCCACTAGGTGGCGTGTATTACCTACATATCCCTTGGCCTTATTTATTTGTATTTAACCTTTATTTAACTAGGCAAGTCAGTTATGAACAAATTCCTATTTACAAGCCTATCAAAAGGCAAAGCGCGGAAATCGACTCAGCCGCCCGAGCGTGCTTTTGGGGCACAGTCGATAGCGCGCTGGACTTCGGGCTAGAAGGTCTAGGGTTCGAGACCTGCTCCCTGCTGTTTCATTACAATAGCATAGCAGCAACACATGACAACACAGCATAGTAGCAAATTATCCATTAGCGGGATAATCCACCCCAAACCACTAATTCCTATTATTAACAGTGTTAAATAACACAAATATGTTAAAACAATATTTGTGAACACGTTTCATTTTGTCATTATAACAAGGTTGGTAGCAACGTTTGAAAATCGTTGTGGAAATCTGTTGCAGCTCAAGTTAACTAACGTTACAAAACCCACAATGCGATGCGCTCTTTCTGGGCTGGCTATCTGTAAAACGTAACTACACACAATAGCCAAATCAATATCAGCATGCAAAATAGCTAGCTAGTTTTAAAAATCACCTAAACAAACTGCATTATCAATTTAGGAGGCTCTCTCACCAAGCGAGAGCAGAGGATGTTGCTATGGCAACGTATACTTTTTCCCACGTTTCCCACAGACACAGTATTGCCATATGATACTTGAAGGAGAAAACACACTATATACAGTGACGATACAGTACAGTACTATATACAGTACAGCAATTACCTGAACATATTGGAATCATTGCTCCTTAACTCTGTTTGAATTCCTTTCAAAAGGCACAAGGTACAGCTGCCATCAAACAGATGGCATTATTGGCAATCACTATATTCACCAGGGCAGTCTCCTGCTCAGCTGTGAGAAGTCTCCGCCTACCTCCAATAGATGGCCCCCTCTCAGTTCTGCAGAAATGGATTTTGACCATTACTGACCTATGGTCATCCACTACAACATTACATGTATCACAGAAACAAGACAAATGACCTGTTTTCCCTTCTGAAAGTACGGACAATGGATGCAACCGTGTAACGGCTTTGGTTGGGTTGCACCAGCTGTCCAGCTTCTCTCATAGACCTCCCATGTATGAGCACATGATGAACTAGGGTGGCACGGGTTTCACCTGAGATTACTTGTCTTTGTTGTTGTCCTCGTCCTCTCTGTTGTCTTGCAACTTCGGCATTGTTAGGATCCAAGCACATGGACATGCCTCTAGGCCCTATTTATTGATCCTGCAATTCTGATTGGTGTGTTAACAGTTTTGAGGCTTAGTGTTTGCACGTGGAGAAAGGTGTGCTCTTTGAGTTTAGGTTGTGATGACTTGAGTTAACTATATTGAGAGCATGTGTTTGCTGAATGAATATATAGTGCAATGAATGATTTATTTGGCCACTTTTGTGAAGGTTTTGCAGAAAGAGTTTTGAATATGGAAACGTGTGGAAACAGATGAATAGTGTTTACGGTTATGGGAAATGTGTGTTTTTGGGAATGACCTAAGGTTATGGGTTTTTGTGCTACAGGAACCAGTTTTTGTGTTTAAGCAATCGAGAAAAACTGTAAATTGACTTGTGTCTGTTTTGGCTGTGGTGTTTTGGCTGTGGTGTTTTGACTGTGGTGCTTTGGCTGTGGTGTTTTGGCTGTGGGGTTTTGGCTGTGGTGTTTTGGCTGTGATGTTTTGGCTGTGGTGTTTTGGCTGTGGTGTTTTGGCTGTGGTGTTTTGGCTGTGATGTTTTGGCTGTGATGTTTTGGCTGTGATGTGAATATTATTATTTTGCCATTACAAAATAAGGTATAGTTGTATTTTTTTGGTTTGTTTGTTCCCCCCCCCCCCCCCCCCCCCCAAACCACGTCCTTGTAAATACATAAGTCTCCAAGAGAATATCACAGGACTAGTTCCTCACACCAAACCTATCGGCCTGGATTTACAGATCTGCTGTTGTCCCAATGTGTATCAGCTGCAGACGATTGGATTGCTCAATAACACTAATTATTGGCTTGTTTTGGTCAAATGTGTGTGACATCTGATGTTTCTGTTCCCAAATCTGCCGGGAATGTGGTGTGTGTGTGTGTGTGTGTGTGTGTGTGTGTGTGTGTGTGTGTGTGTGTGTGTGTGTGTGTGTGTGTGTGTGTGTGCCTGTGTGTGTGCCTGTGTGTGTGCCTGTGTGTGTGTGTGATTGTGTGCGCCTGAGTGTGTGTGTGTGTTTGTGTATGTTTAACCTCTGCCTTAGCTTAAGGTCCTTAATGAAGTGATAACATGAAGGTTAATATGTGTGCACATGTCTGATAGGAGCCAAAATACAGTGAGATCCAGAAGTATTGGGACACTGGCAATGTTGCTGTTGTTGTTTTGGCTCTGTTCTCCAGCACTTTGAAATTATACAATGACTAGGAGGTTAGAGTGAAGACTGACAGCTTTTAATTTGAGGTTATTTTAATCCATATCGGGTGAACCGTTTAGAAATTACAGCACTTTTTGTACATAGTTCCCATTTTAGAGAACCAAAAGTATTGGGACAAATGCACTTAAATGTGGATGAAAGTAGTCCTAACGTTTAGTATTTGGTCCCATATACCTAGTACGCAATGATTACATCAAGCTTGTGACTCTACAAACTTGTTGGATGCATTTTCTGTTTGTTTTTGTTGTGATTCAGATTATTTTGTGCCCAATATGAATTAATGGTAAATAATGTATTCGTTCAGAACCAAAAATGTACCTGATTTAATGTAGAAGTGTTTAGAAAGATATTATATTCTTATTTACAATAAAAGTGACTCCAAAATGACACTACATTATTTACCATTCATTTCTAAATGCTCCACTGTCCCAATAATTAAGGCGGGCACTGTAGCCACCAGCCGCTCTAGTTGCAGCGGATACGTTTCTGTGTCACTATATCATTTTTTACAGTTAAACTTATTTTTATAACATGGAGAGAACTTAATTATATTTTGGTTATAAATTAGTTTTAATTCATTACTTGTGTATAAATGCATTTCTAGGTTGTACTGTTTAATACATACTCATGCATGTCCATAGTTACCTGTGCCTACCTTCTCTCCAATTAAGGAGACTGTTGACACTGTAATAAACTTGCTATTCAAATCAAATCAAATGTTATTAGTCACATGCGCCGAATACAACATGTGTAGTAGACCTTACAGTGAAATGCTTACTTACGAGCCCCTAACCAACAATGCAGTTAAAAAAAATATGAATAAGAATAAGAAATAAAAGTAACAAGTAATTAAAGAGCAGCAGTAAAATAACAATAGCAAGACTATATACAGGGGGGGTACCGGTACAGAGTCAATGTACAGGGGCACCGGTTAGTCGAGGTAATTGAGGTAATATGTACATGTAGGTAGAGTTATTAAAGTGGCTATGCATAGATGATAACAACAGAGAGTAGCAGCGGTGTAAAAGAGGGGGTGGGGGGGCAATGCAAATAGTCTGGGTAGCCTTTTGATTAGCTGTTCAGGAGTCTTATGGCTTGGGAGTAGAAGCTGTTAAGGAGCCTTTTGGTCCTAGACTTGGTGCTCCGGTACCGCTTGCCGTGCGGTAGCAGAGAGAACAGTCTGGAGTCTTTGACAATTTTTGACACCTCCTGGTGTAGAAGTCCTGGATGGCAGGAAGCTTGGCACTAGTGATGTACTGGGCCGTACGCACTACCCTCTGTAGTGCCTTGCGGTCGGTGGCCGAGCAGTTGCCTTCCTTTCTCCTTGCCTCCTTCTCAAAACCCATTGGAGGAGAAGTTCAGAGGGAAAGGACCTCTGCCTATTGTCAGTTGTCAATAAATGTATTTATTCTGGTATAAATGCAATATATTACCAGAAAATGTTCTGCATACACTGCCCATCATCTACAAAATTCCTCCTCTCTCCTCACCACCTCCTCAAAACCCATTGGATGAGAAGGGCAGAGGTCCTTCCCCTCTGAACTTGCCACCCGACTAGAACAGTCCCAGTAAGCAAAATTACACGTTGAAGTTAGGCTCAATTTAGGTTTTGAATTAAAGTTGAAAATACATATTTTTCTGACGTTGAAATCAGGTACATTTTCGGGTTCTGAAAGAAAGTTGAAAAGACGTCATTTATAGATGTCTATGTTTGGGACAAATCAAGGCTGGTCCAGACTGGACAAAATCTGAACCATACATAGACGTCTATGACTGGTTCAGATTTGGTCTGCACCGGACCAAAAATCAACGTCAGTAGACGTGGAAATCAAAGCAGGACTGCACCAAAAAAACACATCCAGTCCGGCATACTGCATACTGAGGTATAGCCTACAGTGTCTCCTGAAATTTAATTTTATGAATGCCCATTCATTTTGTAGGCCCACCGTTTGTAAAAAAGACCGTTGCATTGGCTTTATTAGTCCTGATTCATTTGGCTATTTAAGTTCTGAATTTTCTGAGCCTATTTGCAATGTGTTTACACAGCGGGAAATGCAGAAGTATTTTATTTTCGCTTTTTAACTGGGCAAGTCAGTTAAAGAACAAATTCGTATTTACAATGACGGCCTACCCCGGCCAAACCCTAACGATGCTGGGCCAATTGTGCGCCGCCCTATGGGATTCCCAATCACAGCTGGTTGTGATACAGCAGGGAATCGAACAAGGGTCTGTAGTGACGCCTCTAGCACTGAGGTGCAGTGCCTTAGACCGCTGCGCCACTCGGGAGCCACGATTTATGTCAGATCATTTTTTTTTGATGGAATGTTGGTGAGCGCCGCAGCGATGCGTATCTCCAACAGCACCCTGGAGAGGCGCACTGAGAATGGAAAATATCTATATTTTGTGTCCCTGCCTTAAACAAAGTTGGCATTGCTTATCACAGGGCGGCATCAGCGCTCACCTAAACAGCCCATATCCCACCGGTTGAGAGAAAGTGTCATTGTTTTTGGGCAGAATTATGTTAGGTTTCATGTGTTGTTGGAGGTGCGTTTTAGTCATTTTATCTCAGAAAATGCCGCCCTCGTCAATCTGCCACCATATACGGCTGCCTAATCCTGCCTCATGAGCGGACCGGCCCAGGCAAGGAGTATGCAATTGAAATTCTCCAATAGCCTCGACCCTTTGAGCAAAAACAATAAAGCCCTTTTATATATTGCCCGTAAGATGGCGCTGCCGTCAGCATTCTGTCGCCCAGAGGTCAGTGTGATAATATCCGTGCTGGAACAAAGCGCTACATAACCAGACAGTCATGGGAAAAACCACAAGAGTCATTTTGCATGAGAGAAAATGCTTTAATTAACGTTGACACATAATTCACAAACACAGCCCCGTGTGAGACAGCACTAATAGTAGCTTCATTAAATACACTGGCAATGGAAACACTGTTACATGTTCTTGTTTAACTTTGTGAAAAGTAACATTTCTCAGCGCGCCAATGGTTTACACGGCCCTGAGCTATAATTATATATTTCTGTCCTCTATATCTGTGTTCTCCCATCGAAAAGGAAATGCTTTTTATGCCCATTCCCGAGGGGCTATGACAGCACTTATACCCCGACTAGTCCCGCCCACGCCTGGTCTATCTCGTTCTCAGGCATTTGCATGTAAAAACATAAGTCACAGAAAACTACATTCTGTCAAAATAAGGAATACAGCAACAGTTCGAGATTCTAGTGAATTATGAGTTTAGGGCAAACCGCGTGACTAAAACGACGGGAAAGAGTCTGGAATATGGGGGAATCTATGGAAAAGCTGCAGAGTTGAACAAGTTGAAGGAGAAAAGTTTGGGGAAACTTTAGCACTTTTTCTTCGTGCATGGATGCGATTCGAGAAGACATGTAAGGTCAGAATGCAGGAGAGTTCTCTCTCACGTTGTTTAATTCACTGTCGTTGTAGTGTAATTCATTGTCGTTTTAGTGTAAACGCTGGCTTCTTGTTTTGAGACTCTTAACTTGGCAGCAAATTGTGGTTAAAAGTGTAGCCCATTGTACTAGCTACATTGAAAAGGGGTGAAAGCCTAGCCACTGTGGAAGAAAAAGTGCTTTACCACAATGAATTAACAAAGGGAGAGAACATAACTAAATACATGCACAATGGCAGAAACGGAGACCGAGAAGCTGTATAGCAGTGTCTCTTTCAAAAAGTTTGAAAGTTGGAGCTCAAACAAAAGTCGCTGTGAAAATCAACAGAACAAATCAAAGGATTTGGAGGGTAGTAGCAGCGCCCTTCCCCCTCCATCTACGGCTGCGGCAGAGAAAGCACAGCCCTCGGCTATGCGTAATGTTAGTGTGTCAAGGAAAGTTTCCAAAATCTCCGCTGCCAGCCTCGACACCGCAGAGCTAAAGAAAGCCTCTTCCACTCCTCTCTCCTCCATTTCTCCCTCTATTCGCCAACTCACTGAAAAGTTCAGTAGCACTACTTCGGCTCGGACTCACGGAGCCCTGAGCCATGGCAGTAACGTGGCCGGGAAGAGCACAACTTTACCCCGATTTAAAAGCAGAAGGGGAGAGAGATCCCCGTCTCGGGAGTTATTCCACGAGGACAGTGGATATTTACAAGTTACTGATACGGTTTTAACAGAGTTCCCGATTGACACTAAACTTCAGCAACAGACGTTTTATTCAGGCACAGACTCTGTCTCTGGGTCGGATTCGGATAGAAATCAACAATTGATTTATACTCGCAAATCTGCTCAAGGCAGCAGCGCTGGGACTGGTAAAAGAGATTATTCCCAAATTGATCCGTCTATCTCTGATAACAATAACTGCAGTAAAACTTTGAACGCTGAGGATTATGTTTTTGTCAGTGGTGCGCCTGCCTGCAAGTCATACAGGAGCTATTTCCCAACTCACCATGGAGATCCTCCTGTTCACGTTGATTTAACCAACTGGCCCAGTGTCACCAAGATCAGAGAGCTTTTTGGGGACAGGCACAGAAAGAAGCACCGGTCCACCTCTGATGCAGAGGATTTAAAATCTGCTGACCACCTCCAGCACTTCACCAGCTCCAAAGAGAACTCTGTATCAGACAGAAGCGACAGGCAGTCTCTCAACAGCCCAACCCCTGAAGCCACTAGCCTCTCACTGTCAGACAGACACTGCAGCAGGGCTGCGTCCCTGGGCAGAGAGAGGAGATACCAGGGCATGGACTCAGCCTTTCACCCTGACCAGCACTACTCAGACGAGGCAGAGATTGAGCCAGCCAGCACTAGTATTAGTAGAAGTGGTAGGTTCCTTAGGGTGGCGCAGCCATCAAACACGCACAGAGCCCACAGCCCCAGCAGTGGAGGAGAGGGGCCTGAGACCCGGACATCTAGTCTGAACTCTGACCCTCCACCCTCTGTCCTAGCTGCTGCCCCCACCTCCCCACCTCGGAGCAGCTCCAGGGGCCTCTCCTCCTCCTGTGTCTGCCCCTCTGTAGAGCAGCAGCAGAGCCAGGGGGCCGGGCAGCCCATGGATAGTTTACATTCCTCACATAGCTCCTCCAGACCGGTGGCCCCCTCCTCTGATAGAGCTTCAGCCAGGGCAGCCATCACAGCCCGCTGGAGGTTCAGCTCAGGAGACGAAGAAGAGGAGTACCACCACCGAGCAGGAGGAAGGAGTGCTCCCTCGTTAGGTGTCAGCGGAAGTTACCTCTCCCGCGGTAAGAATGGTTGGTGGGGTGGGAAGGTCCTCGGAAGGTCTTCAGGCAGTGAAGAGGACAGCCCTGCGTCACTAGGACCTAGCCGAGACACCATGAGACGCCGTTCACTGAGGAAGAAGAAGAAGAACAGTGAAGTTGCCATAGCAACGGGACGAGACAATGGTGAATCAGACGACAGCGACGACGAGCAGACAGGTACGATGGAACACCTGGAGAGACACCAACAGAACACCGCCGCCACTACAGAACAGACTGGTAGCTCTCGGAACCGGCTCAGAGAACCCGAAGGCTCTAGAAACGGTGCAGCGCAAAGGGGACGCAATTACACTCCTAACCAGATGGTAGCGCAGGAGAGCTACAGACGCCAATACACCTCAGGCGGCCCGGGGACATCATCTCCCTTGACCACGCCCCTCACAGGGGTATCACGGGTGTCAAAGGTCAACATCTCATCGTTTATTTCGAGTCCCGGCAGCTCGCAGACCAGCAGTAGATACTGTAGCACAGAGACACTGAAAGAAGAGGACCAAGCTAGCTATGCTAACAGAATGGCTAACACTACTACTACTACCACCCCAGGCAGTGTGGTTGGTGCATCCTCCTCCATGCTCAGTAAGACCTACCACGGTAACTTCACCATGTACCGCTCCCCCAGCTTCGGACATGGGGATAACTTATCCCGCGCCCCTGCGAGAGTCTGCCCCCACCTTCTTCCCCCTGTCAATCCACCATCTCCAGCCACAGGGGACACTCGAGGGGTTACTAGGGAGGAGACTACAGTGTTCCGGCGGTTGATAAGTGGTGGCGTAGTCGGGGATAAGGACAGGAACAGGATGTCAATGTCAAACCCGGATATCACTTCGGAAACAATGTCCCTCCTCAGCTTCCTGAAAAGTGACCTATCAGAGCTCAGAGTTCGGAAGACGGACAGGTCAGGGGTTACTGAGGGGTCATCTGCGGTGTACAGGATGGGGTCAAGAGGTCTCCACCCAGGACTCCGCCCTTCATTAAAGGACCTCACTGCAACTCTTCGACGCGCCAAATCCTTCACTTACTCTGATAAACCAGTAGGGAGGCAACATCCAGCCGAGTCCTCGGCCAAAAGAAGCTCTTCTGAGCAACGTCTGGATTTAGACGGAGAGCGTGATGGAGGGAGGGGGGCGGTGCCTGCCAGAGAGGTGGAGAGTGACGGAGGGGACTGCAGAGCAGGTGGAGCAGGGGGTTATGGGGATGAGGAAGTGATGCCCACTCCGCTGCAGGACAGGTGTGTACAGGAGGCCAGACAGGTGATCAGAGATATCTGCCAGATGATCGCTCGCAAGGATGATGATAACGAGGATGATGTGCTAGCGACAGATTCCACTGAGGAGGAGGGTTTCAAAAGGAAACAAGTGGAGGAGCAGGAGATAAAAGAGAGGGAGGGGAGAGCTAGAGAGACTGAGGTTGACATTGGGGCAGCCTCCATTTCAGGGGAACAAGAGAAGAGGGAGGGGAGAGCTAGAGAGGCTGAGGTTGACATTGGGGCAGCCTCCATTTCAGGGGAACAAGAGAAGAGGGAGGGGAGAGCTAGAGAGACTGAGGTTGCCGTTTCAGGGGAACAAGAGAAGAGGGAGGGGGAATGTGAAACCAGAGAAAAAGAGAAGTGCCTACAGAAGGGAGATTCTGAGGAGAACGTGTTTTATGACCGATCTGTTGATGAGCTATCGGGTCACGAGTCAAGCCTCACAGACGAGGGCATAGTCACAGAACCAGAGACTGGACCTGGTGACCCTGAGAGGTTATTTGTGGGGTCAAGTTTAGGATCATCTTTGGCCAGAGATGTGCTGGGTCAACCCCTGACCATCTGGAAGCAGTCTGCTCTGCATGAGGAGAAATGGCCAGAGTTAAACGAGGGAATGCGAGAGGGATCAGGGTTACACGCAGGAGTGAGAGAGAAACGAGAGAACCCTGTCTCTGTTCCTGCTCTTGGGACTGAGACTGAGAGCATTGATATAGTAACAGAGATGAGCAGCGTCAACAACAACAGTACTAGTGGGAGGACTAATGTATCCCACAGTGCCTCAGCCCCAGGACTTGAGGCTCCTCCCACTCCGAGCGCTATCCGCCGCCGCCGTAAATTCTCCTCAGCAGGGAACACAGGCTCTGACTCCAGTAACGGCAGCAACGGGGAGTCGAACGGGGATCCTACTGTTTACCGTTCGCTAAGCGACCCCATGCCTCACCGGTGCCACTCTGTGTCAGAAGAAGGGAATAACAGTTTCTCTGTGGATAGTAACCTGCTGGGGTCGCTCTCTCTCTCCTCCAAGGGGGCAGGAGGAGTAGGAGGTGGAAGTGTCCCAGAGTCGTCCTCTGCAGCTGATCTATCAGAGTGCACGGGCAGCGTGACCAGCGACCTATCGGTGTGCAGTGACGGTAGTCTCCGTGACGATAGTCTCCGTGACGACTACAGCAATGTGATCCGGAGCATTGTTGCAGAGCCAGGAGCAATGGACAGATTGATGACGGATGACAAAAACAACGGGAAAGCCACGAAGAAGAAGTCCTTCTCGGACCCCAGTCGCCGTGGTGATGGCCACCTGCTTGACGAATTAGGGTTCAAAAGTCACCATCACCCCAACGAACCAATCAGTGAGCTGGATCAGCTTGGTCAGATCCCGCCCTCCAGCAGTGAGCCAATCCTGAGTGAGCAGAGAGACGAGCTGTGGGAGCTCGGAGACGAACGTGGACGTCCATTACGTAGTCGCCTTGTCAACAATGAAGGTGGCAAACTCCGCTCCCAATCAGAAAGGGAGCTGCACTCCTGTCTCTATGCTGATGACACAGATGGAGGGGGAGGAGGGCAGATATTGAACTTTGACCCCAAACTTGCGGAGGTTCTATCTCCCAGAATGGGCCGGCGGGCCTCCAGGAAACGCCCCAACCGAGTCGCGCAAACAGCATCAGAGGAGCTGGACCACTCGGAACCAGGTCCAGAAGACCACGGTCCAGAGGAGAGCCAGGATCAAGACCAGACTGAGCTCAACCCCCCACTGCCCCCACCCCCCCCCAAATCCAAAGCCAGGTCCAAGCACGTCCGCCATGCCAGCGAACCTGCCACCTTCATCCCCATCTCCCCACCTCCACAGCCCCAGCGTGCACAGGCGGACCCGCCTGCCCTGCTACCCGCCTCTGAACCCTCCATCCTGGGTAAGCCCACTGGTGAGGAGGCCCCCTCCCTGGAGGATGTGACCAAGCGGTATATTCTGGCTCTGAATGCTCCTGGGGGCGAGGGGGAGCCGTCTGGGCCTGGGTCTGGTGTGCCTGTTTCAGACGGGTCCAACTCCAGCCCTGCTACTCCCACTGGTGCCAGAGAACCCAGACTGCAGAGGAAGAGCAGTGTAGAGCTGACCACACCAGCCCCACAGAGAGCCAAACCCAGAGTGGTGAGTAACATTGCCAACGTGTGTGTGTGTGTGTGTGTCTAAGTGGTCAAAAGTAGTGTTTTCATGTTGCAGGAGAGGAGGCTGTTTGCTGTTGTCATGGATAAAATCCTCTGGGAAATCAACACAGCTAGATGGAGTTATGCGTTCTGACGTGTATTTACTATTCATACTAGGCTGCTAATGATGTGTTGAAGGAGGGGGGGCCCTTTTATGAATCACCTTACAAAGCATGATTCTGTGAGTGTTTGCGCTTGCGTGTGTGAGTGTGTGTGTACTCAGTAGAATGTTACAGCGATGGAGTTTTTGGAGCAAATATGGAGCTCCATATCTCAAAAGCTCTTGGGGAGAGAAACTGCTCTGAATATGGCTCTGGGGTAGAGAATCTAGCTCCGCTCACAATTTTTTTTTTTCTGTTCACTGCGTCTTTAGTGCTATTCCACACACACACACAAAAAACACACACACACACAAAAAACACACACACACACAAAAAACACACACACGCACACACACGCACACGCAAAAAAACAGGCCTCTAATGCCATAACCGTACTCTCTGATGGTTATTTTTAGAGTGTATTTGTTAGCAGAAACATCAAACCAACTTACACAAACATTGTTAGAACAGATGTTAAACAAGCATTGGACTGGTCACATTAGCTTCTGGACTAGCGCCTGCTGCTAATAGGACTGGGCACATTAGCTTCTGGACTAGCGCCTGCTGCTAATAGGACTGGTCACATTCGCTTCTGGACTAGCGCCTGCTGCTAATAGGACTGGGCACATTAGCTTCTGGACTAGCGCCTGCTGCTAATAGGACTGGTCACATTAGCTTCTGGACTAGCGCCTGCTGCTAATAGGACTGGGCACATTAGCTTCTGGACTAGCGCCTGCTGCTAATAGGACTTGGCACATTAGCTTCTGGACTAGCGCCTGCTGCTAATAGGACTGGGCACATTAGCTTCTGGACTAGCGCCTGCTGCTAATAGGACTGGGCATATTAGCTTCTGGACTAGCGCCTGCTGCTAATAGGACTGGGCACATTAG
>NW_024057897.1:216222-311222 GCF_016432855.1 Salvelinus namaycush
GGAGAGACATAAAGAGGATTGACGCTTTCAATTGATCCCCAATTGAAATAGACTGTAGACAAGTGTAGTCCTATGCAAGGAGATGTGTGTGTCTGTTTAAGAGCAAGGGAGCTTTTTTCCTTTTCTGGAAACTGAAGAACAACTCACTGCCCTATAGTACACGAGTGCTGGGAATTGCCAGGGACCTCACGAAACGATATTATCACCATACTTAGGTGCTGATAGGATATGTATTGCGATTCTCAAGATTCTATATGTATTGCGATACTGTGATATTTTTTTGATTTTTTTGATTTTTGGGGGATTTGATGTTCCAAACATGCTCACTATACACATAATATTGCGACATGTAACCGTAGTGATCCCCCCATCACTAGCAGTCTGCACTACACCTGCCCCCCTCTCTCTTTACCCCCCCCCTCCCTTCCTTCTCGACTCTTTCTCCCCTGCCCCTCTCTTTCTCCCCTGCCCCTCTCTTTCTCTCTTTCTTCCCCTCCCTTCTCTCTCTCTCTCGCTCTTTCTCCCCTTCCCCTCTCTTCTCTCTCTCTCGCTCTTTCTCCCCTTTCCTTCTCTGACTGCCTCCTCATAGCCACTCTGCTTTCTGTTCCTCTTTTTTTCTTCTTTCTTCCCCCTCTCTTCTATCGTCTCGCTCTCTCTCTCGCTCTCTCTCTCGCTCTCTCTCTCGCTCTCTCGCTCTCGCTCTCTCGCTCGCTCTCTCGCTCTCTCTCGCTCTCTCTCGCTCTCTCTCTCTGAGCATTGCTGTGAAATGAGGTCATCTCCTTCAGGCTTCATGATACGAGATTTAGCCAGATATCAGGTACAGGAACACAGAGAACGAGGGAGAGGGAGGGAGATGGGGAGACAGGTGAAAGGATTTGGGGAGGGAGAGAGAGAGAACCATTGAAGAACAAACACCACTGTAAATACAACCCATATTTATGTTTATTTTCCCTTTTGTACCTTAACTATTTGCACATCGTTACAACACTGTATATAGACATAATATGACATTTAAAATGTATTTTCTTCTTTTGGAACTTTTGTCAGTGTAATGTTTACTGTTAATTTGTATCGTTTATTTCACTTTAATTTCATTATCTACTTCACTTCCTTTGGTAATGTTAACATATCTTTCCCATGCCAATAAAGCCCTTGAATTGAATTGAGAGCGCAGGTGACAGCATTCCCTCCCACATATGCCCCCTTAGACACAGTTACGACAACATAACCAACAAAACGGGTCACAACTCCTGCAGCTCTGTCGGACGCTGGGTATGTACATAGTCAATGGTAGGCTTCGAGGGGACTCCTATGGTAGGTACACCTATAGGTCATCTCTTGGCAGTATTACTGTAGACTACTTTATCACTGACATCAACCCAGTGTCTCTTACAGCGTTCAGTCAGTCTACTGACACCCCTATCAGATCTCATCAAACCACACTCTATTTGAACAGAGCAATACTCAATCATGAGGCATCAAAGCTAAGGGAACTGAATAATATTAAGAAATGCTATAGATGGAAGGAAAATAGTTTTTTGGTAGATTTCCACACTATGAAGCAACAACGAATTCAATCCCTTCTGGACAATTTCCTGGACAAAATGTTTCACTGTAACAGTGAAGGTGTAAACTTGGCAGTAGAAAACCTAAACAGTATATTTGACCTCTCAGCTTCCCTATCAAATCAAAAATATTCAAGCAGACGACCTAAGAAAATGAACAGGATTGACAAATGTTTTGATGAAGAATGCAAAAACCTAAGAAATAAATTGAGAAACCTGTCCAACCAAAAACATAGAGACCCAGAAAACCTGAGTCTACGCCTTCACTATGGTGAATTAATAAAACAATACAGACATACACTACGGAAAAAGAAGGAACAGCACTTCAGAAATCAGCTCAATGTAATTGAAGAATCCATAGACTCTAACCACTTCTGGGGAAAATTGGAAAAATCTTGGTTTTGTTGTTTGTTTAGAGTTCTCTATCCAAAACGGAGATGTATGGATAAACCACTTCTCCAATCCTTTTGACCCTGTAACAAAGAACAAACAGCAAAAACATATACATGATCAAATACAAATCTTAGAGTAAACTATTAAGGACTACTGGATTCTCCAATTACATTGTATGAACTACAGGACAAAATACAAACCCTCCATCCAAAAAAGGCCTGGGGTGTTGATGGTATCCTAAATGAAATGATAAAATATACAGACTACAAATTCCAATTGGCTTTACTTTAACTCTTTAACATCATCCTCAAGTCTGGCATCTTCCCCAGTATTTGGAACCAAGGCCTGATCACCTCAATCCACAAAAGTGGAGACAAATTTGACCCCAATAACTACCGGGGGACATGTGTCAAGAGCAACCTTGGGGAAATCCTCTGCATTAACAGCAGACTCGTACATTTCCCCAGTGAAAACAATGTACTGCGCAAAAGTCAAATTGGCTTTTTACCAAATTACCGTACGACAGACCACATATTCACCCTGCACACCCTAATTGACAAACAAACAAACCAAAACAAAGGCAAAGTCTTGTTATGCTTAGTTGATTTCAAAAAACGCTTTCGACTCAATTTGGCCTGAGGGTCTGCTATACAAATTGATGGAAAGTGGTGTTGGGGGAAAAACATACGACATTATGAAATCCATGTAAACAAACAAGTGTGCGGATAAAATTGTCAAAAAACACACATTTTCCCCACAGGGCCGGGGGGTGAGACAGGGATGCAGCTTAAGCCCCACCCTCATCATATATATCAACGAATTGGCGAGGGCACTAGAACAGTCTGCAGCACCCGGCCCCAACCTACTAGAATCTGAAGTCAAATGTCTACTGTTTGCTGATAATCTGGTGCTTCTGTCACCAACCAAGGAGAGTCTACAGCAGCACCTAGATCTTCTGCACAGATTCTGTCAGACCTGGGCCCTGACAGTAAATCTCAGTAAGACAAAAAATAATGGTGTTCCAAAAAGGTCCAGTTGCCAGGACTACAAATACAAATTCCATCTAGACACCGTTGCCCTGGAGCACACAAACTATACATACCTCGGCCTAAACATCGGCGCCACAGGTAACTTCCACAAAGCTGTGAATGATCTGAAAGACAAGGCAAGAAGGGCCTTCTATGCCATCAAAAGGAACATAACATTTGACATACCAATTAGGATCTGGCTAAAAATACTTGAATCAGTTATAGAACCCATTGCCCTTTATGGTTGTGAGGTCTGGGGTCCGCTCACCAACCAAGAATTCACAAAATGGGACAAACACCAAATTGAGACTCTGCATGCAGAATTCTGCATAAACATCCTCCGTGTACAACATAAAACACCAAATAATGCATGCAGAGCGTTGTGGCAGGTAGCCTAGTGGTTAGAGCGTTGGGCCAGTAACCGAAAGGTTGCTAGATCAAATCCCCGAGCTGACAAGGTAAAAATCTGTCGTTCTGCCCCTGAACAAGGCAGTTAATCCACTGTTCCTAGGCCGTCATTGTAAATAAGAATTTGTTCTTAACTGATTTTCCTAGTTTAATAAAATAAAAAAAAATCAGAATTAGGCCGATACCTGCTAATTATCAAAAACCAGAAAATAGACGTTAAATTCTACAACATCCTAAAAGGAAGTGATTCCCAAACCTTCCATAACAAAGCCATTATCTACAGAGAGATGAACCTGGAGAAGAGTCCCCTAAGCAAGCTGGCCCGGGGGCTCTGTTCACAAACAGACCCCACAGAACCCCAGGACATCAACACAATTAGACCCAACCAAACCATTAGAAAACAAAAAGATAATTACTTGACACATTGGAAAGAATTTACAAAAACAGAGAGCAAACTAAAATGCTATTTGGCCCTAAACAGAGACTGACCCAAAATTAAGGAAGTCTTTGCCTATGTACAGACTCAGTGAGCATAGCCTTGCTATTGAGAAAGGCTGCCAAAGGCAGACCTGGCTCTCAAGAGAAGACAGGTTTTGTGCACACTGCACATAAAATTAGGTGGAAACTGAGCTGCTGCCAAATGTATGACCATATTAGAGACACGTATTTGCCTCCGATTACACAGACCCACAATGAATTTGAAAACAAATCCAATATTGCTAAACTCTCATATCTAATTGGTGAAATACCACAGTGTGCCATCACAGCAGCACAATTTGTGACCTGTTGTTGCCACAAGAAAGGGGCAACCAGTGAAGAACATTCACCATTGTAAATACAACCTATGTTTATTTATGTACTTTAACTATTTGCACATAATTTCAACACTGTATATAGACATAATATGACATTTAAAATGTCTTTATTCTTTTGGAACTTTTGTGAGTGATGTTTACGGTTCATTTTTGTTTATTTCACATTTGTTTATCTTTTTCCACTTGCTTTGGCAATGTAAACATGTTTCCCATGCCAATACATGAGAAAGAGACCCCCCCCCAGACGCCACAGTCTGAGGTGTTTTTCACTTCGAGCACATTCCTGCTGCCTGTCTCTCTATCTGCCCTGAGTCCTCCAGGAGTAAATGCAGGTGTAAGTCAATGTCAGGGCAGTATGTGTGTGACTTCCTCTTGTAGTGTACTTTAGACGAGGGTCATATTTACACAGGCGGGCGTGGGAGTGATCACTCGTGTTCTTTTTCAGAAAGACATGTTACTAACAAAAGATGGAAAGTCTTCTGGTCAATATCAAACTCTCTCTCCTTCCTCCCCTCTCTCTCTCCTTCCTCCCCTCTCTCTCTCTCCTTCCTCCCCTCTCTCTCCTTCCTCCCCTCTCTCTCTCTCCTTCCTCCCCTCTCTCTCTCTCCTTCCTCCCCTCTCTCTCTCTCTCTCCTTCCTCCCCTCTCTCTCGCTCCTAACTTCTTTAGGCTTTCACTGCAGCTGATGCTTATTTTCAGAAGTACACCGTGCACACTGGAGAGGTTTCAGGAAGAGCATTACATGGCACACACTAGATTGATGGGCCAGCCTGCCAGCCCCTCCTTTAGGAAGAGAGGAGTGCTGAGACTGTTAGAGGGACAGAAAGATGAGGATGGCTTTTTACATAGGTAAAGGGGTGACATGTGAAGAAGATGGAGAGAGAGAACCCCAGATAGAGAGAGAGAGGGAAAGCATGATCTAGAGGAAGCAGGTAGTCAGAGGGGGACAGAGAGAGAGAGGGAAAGCATGATCTAGAGGAAGCAGGTAGTCAGAGGGGGGCAGAGAGAGAGAGGGAAAGCATGATCTAGAGGAAGCAGGTAGTCAGAGGGAGAGAGAGAGGGAAAGCATGATCTAGAGGAAGCAGGTAGTCAGAGGGAGAGAGAGAGGGAAAGCATGATCTAGAGGAAGCAGGTAGTCAGAGGGGGGGACAGAGAGAGAGAGGGAAAGCATGATCTAGAGGAAGCAGGTAGGCAGAGGGGGACAGAGAGAGAGAGGGAAAGCATGATCTAGAGGAAGCAGGTAGTCAGAGGGGGGCAGAGAGAGAGAGGGAAAGCATGATCTAGAGGAAGCAGGTAGTCAGAGGGGGACAAGGAGAGAGAGGGAAAGCATGATCTAGAGGAAGCAGGTAGTCAGAGGGGGGGACAGAGAGAGAGAGGGAAAGCATGATCTAGAGGAAGCAGGTAGTCAGAGGGAGAGAGAGAGGGAAAGCATGATCTAGAGGAAGCAGGTAGTCAGAGGGGGACACAGAGAGAGAGAGGGAAAGCATGATCTAGAGGAAGCAGGTAGTCAGAGGGAGAGAGAGAGGGAAAGCATGATCTAGAGGAAGCAGGTAGTCAGAGGGGGACAAGGAGAGAGAGGGAAAGCATGATCTAGAGGAAGCAGGTAGTCAGAGGGAGAGAGAGAGAGAGGGAAAGCATGATCTAGAGGAAGCAGGTAGTCAGAGGGGGACACAGAGAGGGAAAGCATGATCTAGAGGAAGCAGGTAGTCAGAGGGAGAGAGAGAGGGAAAGCATGATCTAGAGGAAGCAGGTAGTCAGAGGGGGACACAGAGAGAGAGGGAAAGCATGATCTAGAGGAAGCAGGTAGGCAGAGGGAGAGAGAGAGGGAAAGCATGATCTAGAGGAAGCAGGTAGGCAGAGGGAGAGAGAGAGGGAAAGCATGATCTAGAGGAAGCAGGTAGTCAGAGGGGGACAAAGAGAGAGAGGGAAAGCATGATCTAGAGGAAGCAGGTAGGCAGAGGGAGAGAGAGAGGGAAAGCATGATCTAGAGGAAGCAGGTAGTCAGAGGGGGACAAGGGGAGAGAGGGAAAGCATGATCTAGAGGAAGCAGGTAGTCAGAGGGGGACAAGGAGAGAGAGGGAAAGCATGATCTAGAGGAAGCAGGTAGTCAGAGGGAGAGAGAGAGGGAAAGCATGATCTAGAGGAAGCAGGTAGTCAGAGGGAGAGAGAGAGGGAAAGCATGATCTAGAGGAAGCAGGTAGTCAGAGGGAGAGAGAGAGGGAAAGCATGATCTAGAGGAAGCAGGTAGTCAGAGGGGGACAAGGAGAGAGAGGGAAATCATGATCTAGAGGAAGCAGGTAGGCAGAGGGGGACACAGAGAGAGAGAGGGAAAGCATGATCTAGAGGAAGCAGGTAGTCAGAGGGGGACAAGGAGAGAGAGGGAAAGCATGATCTAGAGGAAGCAGGTAGTCAGAGGGAGAGAGAGAGGGAAAGCATGATCTAGAGGAAGCAGGTAGTCAGAGGGGGACAAGGAGAGAGAGGGAAAGCATGATCTAGAGGAAGCAGGTAGTCAGAGGGGGACACAGAGAGAGAGAGGGAAAGCATGATCTAGAGGAAGCAGGTAGTCAGAGGGGGACAAGGAGAGAGAGGGAAAGCATGATCTAGAGGAAGCAGGTAGTCAGAGGGGGACAAGGAGAGAGAGGGAAAGCATGATCTAGAGGAAGCAGGTAGTCAGAGGGAGAGAGAGAGGGAAAGCATGATCTAGAGGAAGCAGGTAGTCAGAGGGGGACACAGAGAGAGAGGGAAAGCATGATCTAGAGGAAGCAGGTAGTCAGAGGGAGAGAGAGAGGGAAAGCATGATCTAGAGGAAGCAGGTAGTCAGAGGGGGACAAGGAGAGAGAGGGAAAGCATGATCTAGAGGAAGCAGGTAGTCAGAGGGAGACAAGGAGAGAGAGGGAAATCATGATCTAGAGGAAGCAGGTAGTCAGAGGGGGGCAGAGAGAGAGAGGGAAAGCATGATCTAGAGGAAGCAGGTAGTCAGAGGGGGACACAGAGAGAGAGGGAAAGCATGATCTAGAGGAAGCAGGTAGGCAGAGGGAGAGAGAGAGGGAAAGCATGATCTAGAGGAAGCAGGTAGGCAGAGGGGGAGAGAGAGGGAAAGCATGATCTAGAGGAAGCAGGTAGTCAGAGGGGGACAAGGAGAGAGAGGGAAAGCATGATCTAGAGGAAGCAGGTAGTCAGAGGGGGGGACACAGAGAGAGAGGGAAAGCATGATCTAGAGGAAGCAGGTAGTCAGAGGGAGAGAGAGAGGGAAAGCATGATCTAGAGGAAGCAGGTAGTCAGAGGGGGGGACAGAGAGAGAGAGGGAAAGCATGATCTAGAGGAAGCAGGTAGTCAGAGGGGGACAAGGAGAGAGAGGGAAAGCATGATCTAGAGGAAGCAGGTAGTCAGAGGGGGGGACACAGAGAGAGAGGGAAAGCATGATCTAGAGGAAGCAGGTAGTCAGAGGGAGAGAGAGAGGGAAAGCATGATCTAGAGGAAGCAGGTAGTCAGAGGGGGACAAGGAGAGAGAGGGAAAGCATGATCTAGAGGAAGCAGGTAGTCAGAGGGAGAGAGAGGGAAAGCATGATCTAGAGGAAGCAGGTAGTCAGAGGGAGAGAGAGAGAGAGGGATTGTTGTTTTGGGACTTGTATAAGGTCAGACGGAGAGAGGGAGTCATTGTGGATTAAAGCTAAGGGAACATCAGATTTATTACTTATTTTATCAGACCACCCACCTAGAATCAAACACTGCCCTCTCTCCTCCTCCTCTCCTTCTCTCTCTCTCCCCTCCTCTCTCTCTCACCACTCTCTCCTTCTTTCTCTCTACCCACCTCTCTATCTCCTCCCCTCTCTCTCTCTCTCTCTCTCTCTCTCTCTCTCTCTCTCTCTCTCTCTCTCTCTCTCTCTCTCTCTCTCTCTCTCTGTGTGTCTATCTCCATGTCTCTCTCTCTCTCTCTCTTTCTGCCGCTCTGTGTCTCTGCCTGTATCTGGGTCTCTCTTTCTCTCTCCACCTCTCTCTTTCGGTCTCTCTCTCTTTCTGTTTCTTTCTGTCTCTGTCTCTCTCTCTCTCTCTCTGTCTCTCTCGTAGAACCCCCTGTGTAGTCCCCTTCTGAGAACCCCCAGGCCTTGACTCACACACTCAGAAACCTTTCCATTTATAGACCGTGGTTGTGTTGTAGTCCGTACCTCTCTCTGAGCCCCAGAGGAGATGCTCTGGTGGGGACCTTTAGTGTGGGAGGACAAGGGTGGAGGGACACACGCACACTTCCTCTGTTCTGTCCAGCAGGGAGGGGGAGAGAGGGGGATGAGGAGAGAAGGCACTAGACGGATGAGGAAAAGGGGGCGAGACAGAAAGGAAAGGAAGGGGATAGAGAGATGGCTAAACAGATGAGTGCAACCAACCAGTTCACCATTTCCCGTCATGCCCTTGACCAGAGGGGATGTTGGGTAAACGTTTTTAAATATTTTTTATACCCGCCATTTTACATAACAGTAAGACTGCGCATGAGAAAGCTATTGTCATGGAAACTTTGGTACCAAAGTATTTGTTTGTTTACTGTGAATTGCTGGGTCTAAAGGTTTGGGAAAGCTGACCTCCCACTTCCACCCCCCCTGTAATGTTACCATGTCTACGCCGGGCCTCAGTAATGCAGTTCTCAGGAGACTAGAGCATATGGGGCCAGAACATCCTCGGTGTCTGTGCTTCCTGTCCTCTGGAGACACACAAATACACTCCTCTATCCAAGTCACCCTCTAATAAACAGACAGGCTGGCAAAACATTTTGGGGACGAGGGCAACATAAATGTTTTGTGTTTCGCTGTAAGAGCGGGGCTGGGGGCCTATTTTAAGGACGGACTCATGGGGTGAGAGGGGGCCTATTTTAAGGATGGACTCATGGGGTGAGAGGGGGCCTATTTTAAGGTGGGACTGGATCTGGTATAGGGAACCTGACATAGAGGATAGAACTGTCCAATGACAACAAAGCAGAGAGAGTGAGATCAGAACATATAGTGGATCTCTCTCATTATGTAGGATGCACCCTGGGTAATTACGGAGCACTTTTCTTGTGTAATGAAAGTATCTCTCTCTGAAACATCACATTCTAGCGGAGCTGCCGTCTCACATTCTAGCGGAGCTGCCGTCTCACATTCTAGCGGAGCTGCCGTCTCACTTTGTAGCGGAGCTGCCGTCTCACTTTGTAGCGGAGCTGCCGTCTCACATTCTAGCGGAGCTGCCGTCTCACTTTCTAGCGGAGCTGCCGTCTCACTTTCTAGCGGAGCTGCCGTCTCACTTTGTAGCGGAGCTGCCGTCTCACTTTCTAGCGGAGCTGCCGTCTCACTTTCTAGCGGAGCTGCCGTCTCACATTCTAGCGGAGCTGCCGTCTCACTTTCTAGCGGAGCTGCCGTCTCACTTTCTAGCGGAGCTGCCGTCTCACATTCTAGCGGAGCTGCCGTCTCACATTCTAGCGGAGCTGCCGTCTCACTTTGTAGCGGAGCTGCCGTCTCACTTTCTAGCGGAGCTGCCGTCTCACTTTCTAGCGGAGCTGCCGTCTCACTTTCTAGCGGAGCTGCCGTCTCACTTTGTAGCGGAGCTGCCGTCTCACTTTCTAGCGGAGCTGCCGTCTCACTTTCTAGCGGAGCTGCCGTCTCACTTTCTAGCGGAGCTGCCGTCTCACTTTGTAGCGGAGCTGCCGTCTCACATTCTAGCGGAGCTGCCGTCTCACTTTCTAGCGGAGCTGCCGTCTCACTTTCTAGCGGAGCTGCCGTCTCACTTTCTAGCGGAGCTGCCGTCTCACTTTCTAGCGGAGCTGCCGTCTCACTTTCTAGCGGAGCTGCCGTCTCACTTTCTAGCGGAGCTGCCGTCTCACTTTCTAGCGGAGCTGCCGTCTCACTTTGTAGCGGAGCTGCCGTCTCACTTTGTAGCGGAGCTGCCGTCTCACTTTCTAGCGGAGCTGCCGTCTCACATTCTAGCGGAGCTGCCGTCTCACATTCTAGCGGAGCTGCCGTCTCACATTCTAGCGGAGCTGCCGTCTCACATTCTAGCGGAGCTGCCGTCTCACTTTCTAGCGGAGCTGCCGTCTCACTTTCTAGCGGAGCTGCCGTCTCACTTTCTAGCGGAGCTGCCGTCTCACTTTCTAGCGGAGCTGCCGTCTCACATTCTAGCGGAGCTGCCGTCTCACATTCTAGCGGAGCTGCCGTCTCACTTTCTAGCGGAGCTGCCGTCTCACATTCTAGCGGAGCTGCCGTCTCACTTTGTAGCGGAGCTGCCGTCTCACTTTGTAGCGGAGCTGCCGTCTCACTTTGTAGCGGAGCTGCCGTCTCACTTTGTAGCGGAGCTGCCGTCTCACTTTGTAGCGGAGCTGCCGTCTCACTTTGTAGCGGAGCTGCCGTCTCACTTTCTAGCGGAGCTGCCGTCTCACTTTCTAGCGGAGCTGCCGTCTCACTTTCTAGCGGAGCTGCCGTCTCAGCTGAGTGTGTGCGTGTAAGAAGGGTTTATGAACGTGTGTTTTTTTCATGACTAAGAAACACCCCTCTTCCCTTGTGCGTGCGTGCGTGCGTGCGTGCGTGCGTGGTTGTCTTTGTCATAGTAGAGTGTCAAGCTTTAGTTCAGCTGTGGCTCAGTGTCTTAACAAAGCTCAGACTCAGAGGAGTGTCTGGAGCCTAAAAACAGTTGTCTAACAAACACAGGACCAACCACAAGTCTGTAATGCACTCTGACAGCAGGTGGAATGTACCTGTGTCTGTGTGTTTAGTAACTCACACACAGGGAATAGACAGTCTCCAGTCCTCTCCTCACACAGGGAATAGACAGTCTCCAGTCCTCTCCTCACACACAGGGAATAGACAGTCTCCAGTCCTCTCCTCACACACAGGGAATAGACAGTCTCCAGTCCTCTCCTCACACACAGGGAATAGACAGTCTCCAGTCCTCTCCTCACACACAGGGAATAGACAGTCTCCAGTCCTCTCCTCACACACAGTGAATAGACAGTCTCCAGTCCTCTCCTCACACACAGTGAATAGACAGTCTCCAGTCCTCTCCTCACACACAGTGAATAGACAGTCTCCAGTCCTCTCCTCACACACAGTGAATAGACAGTCTCCAGTCCTCTCCTCACACACAGTGAATAGACAGTCTCCAGTCCTCTCCTCACACACAGTGAATAGACAGTCTCCAGTCCTCTCCTCACACACAGTGAATAGACAGTCTCCAGTCCTCTCCTCACACACAGTGAATAGACAGTCTCCAGTCCTCTCCTCACACACAGTGAATAGACAGTCTCCAGTCCTCTCCTCACACACAGTGAATAGACAGTCTCCAGTCCTCTCCTCACACACAGTGAATAGACAGTCTCCAGTCCTCTCCTCACACACAGGGAATAGACAGTCTCCAGTCCTCTCCTCACACACAGGGAATAGACAGTCTCCAGTCCTCTCCTCACACACAGGGAATAGACAGTCTCCAGTCCTCTCCTCACACACAGGGAATAGACAGTCTCCAGTCCTCTCCTCACACACAAAGACATGAGTGTGTGTTCCACCACTGCACAGAGCATAGCTCAGAGCGTGGTCACATTGACACACACACACACACACACACAGATACACACATGCACAAACAAGTTCTGGGCTCAACTGGTTCTGTGGGTGGACTTGAGCAGCTCTGACCCATTCTCCACCTCCCCTCTCCAATCTCTCCTTCCTTCCATGGCTTCTGTCCGGCGGTTAGTTTCTTTCGGCTCTTGTTCCTGCTATGATTCCCGTGTCCAGGAGAAAAGCAGGAAGACCATGTCAGAATGGCTGCTGGGCTCTTGGAGCAGGATTTAGGGTGAGGAGGAGAGGAGACTGGAGGAAGTGCTGCGGCCCAGAGCAATTGTTCAGGTTTCGTGTGTGTGTGTGTGTGTGTGTGTGTGTGTGTGTGTGTGTGTGTGTGTGTGTGTGTGTGTGTGTGTGTGTGTGTGTGTGTGTGTGTGTGTGTGTGTGTGTGTGTGTGTGTGTGTGTGTGTGTGTGTGTGTGTGTGTGTGTGTTTCTTTCACACCCTCTCAACCTGCCATTACATCACTCACAACATGTGGATTACATCATCTGAACGCGCTTTGCCTGTTTTGGTGCCATGTAGTGTTTTTGTGATTTGGGGGTCAGGGTGTGTGATTGGGGGTCAGGGTGTGTGATTGGGGGTCAGAGTGTGTGATTGGGGGTCAGGGTGTGTGATTGGGGGTCAGGGTGTGTGATTGGGGGTCAGGGTGTGTGATTGGGGGTCAGGGTGTGTGATTGGGGGTCAGGGTGTGTGATTGGGGGTCAGGGTGTGTGATTGGGGGTCAGGGTGTGTGATTGGGGGTCAGGGTGTGTGATTGGGGGTCAGGGTGTGTGATTGGGGGTCAGGGTGTGTGATTGGGGGTCAGGGTGTTTGTCAGTGTGTTTGTCAGTGTGTTTGTCAGTGTGTTTGCCAGTGTGTTTGCCAGTGTGTTTGCCAGTGTGTTAGTCAGTGTGTTAGTCAGTGTGTTAGTCAGTGTGTTTGTCAGTGTGTTTGTCAGTGTGTTTGTCAGTGTGTTAGTCTGTGTTTGTCAGTGTGTTAGTCAGTGTGTTAGTCAGTGTGTTAGTCAGTGTGTTAGTCAGTGTGTTAGTCTGTGTTTGTCAGTGTGTTAGTCAGTGTGTTAGTCTGTGTTTGTCAGTGTGTTAGTCTGTGTTTGTCAGTGTGTTAGTCTGTGTTAGTCTGTGTTAGTCTGTGTTTGTCAGTGTGTTAGTCAGTGTGTTAGTCAGTGTGTTAGTCAGTGTGTTAGTCAGTGTGTTTGTCAGTGTGTTTGTCAGTGTGTTTGTCAGTGTGTTTGTCAGTGTGTTTGTCAGTGTGTTAGTCAGTGTGTTAGTCAGTGTGTTAGTCAGTGTGTTAGTCAGTGTGTTAGTCAGTGTGTTTGTCAGTGTGTTTGTCAGTGTGTTTGCCAGTGTGTTTGCCAGTGTGTTTGCCAGTGTGTTTGCCAGTGTGTTTGCCAGTGTGTTAGTCAGATGCCAACCTCAGTGTTTGGATTAAAAAAGAAAGCAGGACATTCTTGTCAAGCTATGATGGTCCTGGAATAGACGGACCTAACTAACCGCAACACACACTGTGTGCATTTCAGCCTGTGTGTGCGTTTCAGCCTGTGTGTGTGTGTTTCAGCCTGTGTGTGTGTGTTTCAGCCTGTGTGTGTGTGTTTCAGCCTGTGTGTGTGTGTTTCAGCCTGTGTGTGTGTGTTTCAGCCTGTGTGTGTGTGTTTCAGCCTGTGTGTGTGTGTGTGTGTGTGTTTCAGCCTGTGTGTGTGTGTGTGTGTGTGTGTGTTTTTCTGCCTGTGTGTGTGTGTTTCTGCCTGTGTGTGTGTTTCAGCCTGTGTGTGTGTGTGTGTGTGTGTGTATTTCAGCCTGTGTGTGTGTTTCAGACAGCCAGCCTGTGTGTGTGTGTGTGTGTTTCAGCCTCTGTGTGTGTGTGTGTGTGTGTGTGTGTGTGTAGGCCAGAAACACTAGGGCTGAAGTAAATCATGTTTGGGAACAGAGGGGGCACCCTCAGTACGACCCCCCGCCTCTATCCTTAGAGGGGTACACACACACACACACACACACACACACACACACACACACACACACACACACACACACACACACACACACACAGAAACCCATCCCTGGTCAGACTAGCTGTCTTTGGGTGAGACTAAGTTCAGTGCGTCAGATGAGGTCTGGGGAAACATAATGATGTGTTTTCTCTCTTCTGTCCCAGTCCTTTCACGCTTTCTCTCTAGGCTCTCTTCTCCCTCCCTCCTCTTCATGTGTTTCTGGTGTCTCTCTCCTCCTCTTCGTGTGTTTCTGGTTTCTCTCTCCCCCTCTCTTCGTGTGTTTCTGGTTTCTCTCTCCCCCTCTCTTCGTGTGTTTCTGGTTTCTCTCTCCCCCTCTCTTCATGTGTTTCTGGTTTCTCTCTCCTCCTCTTCGTGTGTTTCTGGTTTCTCTCTCCCCTCTCTTCATGTGTTTCTGGTTTCTCTCTCCTCCTCTCCATGTGTTTCTGGTTTCTCTCTCCTCTTCATGTATTTCTGGTTTCTCTCTCCTCCTCTCCATGTGTTTCTGGTTTCTCTCTAGGCTCATTTCTCCCTCTCCCTCTTCATGTGTTTCTGGTTTCTCTCTCCTCTTCATGTATTTCTGGTTTCTCTCTCCTCCTCTCCATGTGTTTCTGGTTTCTCTCTAGGCTCATTTCTCCCTCTCCCTCTTCATGTGTTTCTGGTTTCTCTCTCCTCTTCATGCGTTTCTGGTTTCTCTCTTCTCCCTCTCTCCGCCGCCTCTTCATGTGTTTCTGGTTTCTCTCTTCTCTCTCTCTCCTCCTCCTCTTCATGTGTTTCTGGTTTATCTCTTCTCCCCCTCTCCATGTGTTTCTGGTTTATCTCTTATCCCCCTCTCCTCTTCTTCATGTGTTTCTGGTTTCTCTCTTCTCCCTCTCTCCTCCTCTTCATGTGTTTCTGGTTTCTCTCTTCTCCCTCTCTCTCCTCCTCTTCATGTGTTTCTGGTTTCTCTCTTCTCCCTCTCTCCCCCCCTCTTCATGTGTTTCTGGTTTCTCTCTTCTCCCTCTCTCCCCCCCTCTTCATGTGTTTCTGGTTTCTCTCTTCTCCCTCTCTCCCCCCCTCTTCATGTGTTTCTGGTTTCTCTCTTCTCCCTCTCTCCCCCCCCTCTTCATGTGTTTCTGGTTTCTCTCTTCTCCCTCTCTCCCCCCTCTCTTCATGTGTTTCTGGTTTCTCTCTTCTCCCTCTCTCCCCCCTCTCTTCATGTGTTTCTGGTTTCTCTCTTCTCCCTCTCTCCCCCCTCTCTTCATGTGTTTCTGGTTTCTCTCTTCTCCCTCTCTCCCCCCTCTCTTCATGTGTTTCTGGTTTCTCTCTTCTCCCTCTCTCCCCCCTCTCTTCATGTGTTTCTGGTTTCTCTCTTCTCCCTCTCTCCCCCCTCTCTTCATGTGTTTCTGGTTTCTCTCTTCTCCCTCTCTCCCCCCTCTCTTCATGTGTTTCTGGTTTCTCTCTTCTCCCTCTCTCCCCCCTCTCTTCATGTGTTTCTGGTTTCTCTCTTCTCCCTCTCTCCCCCCTCTCTTCATGTGTTTCTGGTTTTTCCACTAAATTGATGCGGATCCAGAAGAGGCTTTGGTTAATGACTCGGTCTTAGTCCTCTGAACACACACTAAACACACTAAGTCTTAGCCTCCTTAAATGACAGGCTTTCTCTGTCGCACACACACACACACACACACACACACACACACACACACACACACACACACACACACACACACACACACACACACACACACACACACACACACACTCAGGTTGTTGACCTGTTATCTCAGATGTCTTTACCACACCTCTTCTTCTTCTCCTTTTATTAGTCTGTCAGGTTGGAATCAGTGATAAGAGGGAAGGCACCAGGTAACACAGGTTGGAATCAGTGATAAGAGGGAAGGCACCAGGTAACACAGGTTGGAATCAGTGATAAGAGGGAAGGCACCAGGTAACACAGGTTGGAATCAGTGATAAGAGGGAAGGCACCAGGTAACACAGGTTGGAATCAGTGATAAGAGGGAAGGCACCAGGTAACACAGGTTGGAATCAGTGATAAGAGGGAAGGCACCAGGTAACACAGGTTGGAATCAGTGATAAGAGGGAAGGCACCAGGTAACACAGGTTGGAATCAGTGATAAGAGGGAAGGCACCAGGTAACACAGGTTGGAATCAGTGATAAGAGGGAAGGCACCAGGTAACACAGGTTGGAATCAGTGATAAGAGGGAAGGCACCAGGTAACACAGGTTGGAATCAGTGATAAGAGGGAAGGCACCAGGTAACACAGGTTGGAATCAGTGATAAGAGGGAAGGCACCAGGTAACACAGGTTGGAATCAGTGATAAGAGGGAAGGCACCAGGTAACACAGGTTGGAATCAGTGATAAGAGGGAAGGCACCAGGTAACACTGGTTGGAATCAGTGATAAGAGGGAAGGCACCAGGTAACACTGACCTGAGGTCACCTGAGCCCTACACATATTGAACACCAAGAGTTCACTTTCCTCAAACCACACACACACACACACACACACACACACACACACACACACACACACACACACACACACACACACACACACACACACACACACACACACACACACGGATGCTGTGTTGTTTCTCTGTCCTCTGGCTGTCTGTTCAGCCATTCTTCCATCAGGCTCTGTGGAACACACCGGACAATCATAATAGCCATAATGATCACCACGGTAATGATGGTGGTTAATGATGATCACTACTGTTTGTGAGGATCTGAGGGCTGTCTGTCCTGCAGTGTGTGTGTGTGTGTGTGTTGGAAGAACCTCTGTATTCTTCAAGCCTATTACACAGCCTCATGGTGCATTGACAGCTGGTGGACGGTGGGTTTGTGATGTTGAAATGGACTGGCATTACATTACATTACGAGTCAAGAGTTTGTTGTAAATGGAGCTTCTCTCTGGTTCAGGTTATTGGGTTCATTCATGCACTGCTTTCTTCAAAGGGTCACTTCTTGTACTCAGGACAAAAATATGTGCTTTGTTCTTAGCTACGATTATGACTGCTATTTTCAACACGTGATAATTCAGCTATTAATATCCATCTACATCCGTGAGAGCCAATTTAGTCCAGCTGTGTTTTTCATAGAAAAGTTACTAATTCCTGAATGAGGCCTGAGTAGACAAAAACATTATGATAAATATATGTCAACCCCCCCCTAAAATAGCCTAAAATAGGTTAATCTCTGTTCTTACCCATGCAGTAACCTTGGAGGGAGAAATCATTTCTCCAGCTCTGGGGGAGGTTTGCTAGAATCAAGGCACATATCATTTAGTTCTCTCTTGTTTCATTTTCTATTTTTTTTATCTTCAGCTTCTCTCTCCGTCTCTTTCTCTCAATCTTTGCCCCTCCATCCCTCCCTCCTCCACCCCCCCCCATTGGTCTTTCTCCCCCTTGTTCCTTATCTTTAGTTTCCTGTCGTCCCTAATAGGAGAGTGGAGTCAGCTGTAATAACACAGAATTTAAAAAATGTCTTTTTGATTAGATATGTTTCTCCCCCACAGCTATATGTGTGTGATGTGTATTGCTGTTTAAAGGGGCGCTGTGTATCTGTTGTGGCGTAGGACGAAGTTGCCCAAGGACACTGATCTGAGGTCAGTTTTGACTTGCGTCTCCTAGGTGTATATAAGATTTGGGAAGGGTAAGTTGATCTTAGATCTGTGTCTAAGGGTAACTTCATCCTACTCTGTCTGGTGTCCCTCCCCGATGCTTACAGTAGGAACCATAATTAGTTCTTCGAGTACGCTAGTGAAAAGGCAGGGCAGGAAGTGGGTGGGAGGAATCATTCGACCGTTGCGCAGTACCTTTTTAAGTTCCTCTAATGTCCCCTCTCAGTTGTCATGGGCTGCAGGTTGACGTTGGCGGTTAGTCAACCACCCGTGTGTGAGATGTCTTTTATAAATGGGAATCTTGCCGGTGCTCTCCGGTTGGAATGTGTTGACATCAGAGGAGGGAATGTGAGGCTTTGGAATATCAGGACAATTAAACAAAACCAGACAGACTCTTCTTCTCTCCTTTCTGTGTTGTTCTCTATCCTCCTCCTCTGCCAAGTCCTCTTTCATCATTCTAGTCTCTCCTCTTAACTCCACTTTCTACCTCATCCCTCTTACCCGTTTTCCCTCCTGTTCTTTGTGTCTGTCTCTCTACCCTCCTTCCCCCCCTAACTATTTTCTCTCTCTCCCTGTTCTCTCCTCCCTTTCTCCTCTCCCTGTTCTCTCCTCCCTTTCTCCTCTCCCGTTCTCTGTATTTGTATCCTCCGTCCATTCCTCCCACTCAGCTCACATCTGGTCCTCATTGACAGACTGAGCAGCCTGCACCCATAAAAGACTAGGAGACTGAGCCCTACACTACACTCTGTGTGTGTGTATAGAGGGTAGACCCAAATACCCCCCCCCCCCCCCCCCTTCAGAGGAATAATAGGACTCACCTACCCTCCTTAAATCACACACTCAGTCACACACACAACCCCAGTCTAGAGCATGGTATAAATATAGCCAGCAGCTCTGACATTACTCAGAAAAAGAAGACAAGGAAAGTTATTGTGAACGTTGATAGGGGTGTGTGTTTGTGTGTGAGATGTAAACATACATACAGAGGTTTTGTAGGTATTATTTTTCCTGTCTTTGAAAGACCAAGGTAGAATAGTGTCTGTCTAGACAGAACAGACTGATACGAGTGAGAAATAAACTGAGATATCATGATGTTCCCTTGACTTCTCAGAAGTTATTGTTGAAATATGGTGTGACAGAGGGAGAACAGCTACAATGTATTGGTCTGTGACGGCTCTGCTCTAGTATGTATGCACTGGAGTCACCTGATCATTCTTATCTACACACACTCTCGGCTTCATTTTCATTTTCACGTGCCTGTATAAGAGAAACAGTTCATTGTTCATTAGGGCTGGGAATTACCAGGGACCTCATGATACCATATCAGCATACTTAGGTGCCGATATGTATTGAATTACCAGGGACCTCATGATACCATATCAGCATACTTAGGTGATGATACGATATGTATTGAATTACCAGGGACCTCATGATACCATATCAGCATACTTAGGTGCCGATATGTATTGAATTACCAGGGACCTCATGATACCATATCAGCATACTTAGGTGCCGATACGATATGTATTGAATTACCAGGGACCTCATGATACCATATCAGCATACTTAGGTGCCGATATGTATTGAATTACCAGGGACCTCATGATACCATATCAGCATACTTAGGTGCTGATACGATATGTATTGAATTACCAGGGACCTCATGATACGATATGTATTGAATTACCAGGGACCTCATGATACCATATCAGCATACTTAGGTGCCGATACGATATGTATTGAATTACCAGGGACCTCATGATACCATATCAGCATACTTAGGTGCCGATATGTATTGAATTACCAGGGACCTCATGATACCATATCAGCATACTTAGGTGCCGATACGGTATGTATTGCGATTCAATACTGGGATTTTTATTACAATTTGATGTTCCAAACATATATTACTCATATCACTGTTGCAGAGCGATGAGCGAGCACGAGAAAGAGTTTTGATCAGTCATGGAAATAAGTGCTGAAAACATGTTGACTATCTAAAAAGAAGATTGAGAACAAGCTATAGGATGAAAAATACTGCAGTTTTGATGCAGGTACAGCAGACTAGCGCTAGCTAACACTACCTAGCAAAAGCAAATAAAAATATATATTTTACAAAACAATATTTGCAGTCAAATTGTTCAAAATAATATTGCGGTATGTAACTGTATAGATCCCCCCCCCCCCCCATTACTATTGTCCATGCCTTATGCGACCTGCTAATCCTGACCAGTCACAGGTGAGTATTTTCCACCTACAGGTCAGGGCTCTGTCTCACCTTTGACCTCTGTCTGACCTCAGCCATGGCCCTGTTGGAATACCATTGCTCCATCTTGACCTCTTCCCTCCTTGGAGTAATCACTCATCTAACATGGAGGGATAGTAAGGCTTAGAAGAAAGCGTGTTGGACTGTGCTCTCCGGCCAGTTAAATAGTAAGCCATCGTGGGGGGTGAGCGTGTGTTTTGCTTTAAGCAGTTTTACATTTATCAGACGCTCTTATCCAGAGTGACTTAGTTAGCTATCTTAAGATGAATGCACTAGGTGGGACAACCACATATCACAGGCATAGAAAGTATATTTTTCCTCTAAAGTAGCTATCAGTCAGAGCTGGGGGGGGGGGGGGGGTGTATTATTTTATTAATACATTTTTTGGGGGAAGAGATAGGGTTTGATGTCTTCAGAAAATGGTCAGGGACTCTGCTGTGCTAGCTTCAGGGGGAAGCTGGTTCCACCATTGGGTTGCCAGGACAGAGAAGGGGTTGGACTGGCCTGAGCAGGAGCCTGAGGTGGCAGAACGGAGTACTCGGGTTGGGGTGTAGGGTTTGAGCATAGCCTGAAGGTAGGGAAGGGCAGTTCCTCTTGCTGCTCCGTAGGTAAGCAGCATGGTCTTGTAGTGGAAGCCAGTGGAGTGTGGTGACATGAGAACTTGGGAAGGTTGAAAACCAGGCGGGTTGTAACGTTCTGAATAAGTTGCAGGGGTTTACTGGCACATGCAGGAGTTGCAGTAGTCAAGACAGGAGAGGACAATTGCCTGGATTAGGACCTGGGTCAAGAAGATTGTTCTGAGAAAGATAACGAGAAAGTTTATCATAGATTGCACGCTCAAGTGCAACTGAAGTCAGAGGGGACACAGCCAGTGGTCAGGGATGAGGGAATGGAAGAAGGTCTCCAGAGGTGGTCTGGAGAAGGGAGGAGGGGATTGAGTCAAGTGGGCAGGTTGTCGGGTGGCTAGACCTTACTAGTCGCAGGAGTTCATTTGGAGAGAGAGGGGAGAAAGAGGTCAAGGTGTAGGGTAGTTCTGTGTGAGTGAGACCAGTGGACTCAATAGGCTGAGTGAATGAGTAGCGGATGTTGTCAACGTTCTTTTCAAAGCAGTTGACAAAGTTGTCCACAGAGAGGGAGGAGGATTGAGAAGGTTGAAAAGCGTTTCCTAGGTTTAGAGGCAGAAGCTTGAAATTTTCTGGGGGGGGGGGGGGGGGGGGGGCATTGTGAGTCATAGGATGCGGAAAGTGAGGAGTAGGATCGAAGAGGCAGAATCAGGAGACAGAAGGGAGAAGGAAGCGATGACAGGATAGAAGAGAGTAGTGGGAGAGAGAAAATAAAGATTATGACGGGGCATGACCATTTGGGTAGGGGCTGAGTGGTTAGGGCTGGAGAAAAGGGAGACAGAAAAGGTAACAAAGTAGTGATCAGAGACCTTGAGGGCGGTTGCATTGAGATTAGTAGGCAAACAACCTCTAGTAAAGATGAGGTCAAGCGTATTGCCTGCCTTGTGAGGTGGAGGGGATTGGGAAAGGGTGAGGTCAAGCGTATTGCCTGCCTTGTGAGGTGGAGGGGATTGGGAAAGGGTGAGGTCAAGCGTATTGCCTGCCTTGTGAGGTGGAGGGGATTGGGAAAGGGTGAGGTCAAGCGTATTGCCTGCCTTGTGAGGTGGAGGGGATTGGGAAAGGGTGAGGTCAAGCGTATTGCCTGCCTTGTGAGGTGGAGGGGATTGGGAAAGGGTGAGGTCAAGCGTATTGCCTGCCTTGTGAGGTGGAGGGGATTGGGAAAGGGTGAGGTCAAGCGTATTGCCTGCCTTGTGAGGTGGAGGGGATTGGGAAAGGGTGAGGTCAAGCATATTGCCTGCCTTGTGAGGTGGAGGGGATTGGGAAAGGGTGAGGTCAAGCGTATTGCCTGCCTTGTGAGGTGGAGGGGATTGGGAAAGGGTGAGGTCAAGCGTATTGCCTGCCTTGTGAGGTGGAGGGGATTGGGAAAGGGTGAGGTCAAGCATATTGCCTGCCTTGTGAGGTGGAGGGGATTGGGAAAGGGTGAGGTCAAGCGTATTGCCTGCCTTGTGAGGTGGAGGGGATTGGGAAAGGGTGAGGTCAAGCGGCAAAAGGAGGGGAAGAAATTAATCAAAGTAAGCCATCAGGAGGTTGAAGTCGCCAAGTACGAAGAGCAGTGAGCCATAGTCAGGAAATGAGCTGATCAAGATGTCAAGTTCATTGAGGAACTCTTAGAGCACCTGGTGGGCGATAGATGACAACCATGTTAAGCTTGATTTGGACAAGTGACAGTGACAGAATATAATTAAAATGATGAAATGGACAGGTGAGAGGGAGAAAAGAGAATCTCCACTTAAGAGAAATGAGTAGACCTGTGCCACCACCATGACGACCAGATGCTCTTGGACTGAGCGAAAACGTAGAGCAGCTGGAGTAGCAGTGTTCTCTGGGGTGATCCATGTCTCCCTCAGGGCCAAAACGTCAAGGGACTGAAGTGCAGCATAGGCTGAGATGAACTCGGCTTTCTTGACCGCAGATCGGCAGTTCCAAACGATACTAGAGACCCGGAATTCCACATGGGTGGTGCACAAAATACACTAAATTAGAGGGGTTGCAGCCAAGGGGTGGGGAGCGTCTGTAAAACCTACAGGGAGAGGTACCAACAGGTATAGAAAACAGAGTAGCCAAAAATGAGATCTGAAAATAACTAGGGAAAATACTGTGAGAGAGTGGTATGAAGCCTTCCTCAAACAACTCGGCAGAAGCGTTTTTGTTTAGGCGACAAGACCGCCGCTTACAGCTGCCGCTGCGAAACCAGGGGTGACTAAAGTACTGACACAAATTGTGAATTGCCTAGCAGAGGTGGAGAGAGCACCTCCCTGTACTAATTGCTGATTGCCCGGGGAGAGGTCCAATACAGCCACTGATTACCAAGACAACTGCCTCTTAATCCTGGTTGATGTGGCAACAACTATCTGCAAATGAGCAGTCAGCAGCTCACACACCAAGGAGGCTTCTGGGAAGACAGGCAGCACTTAAAGTAAATGTCCCTAGCTAGACAAAATACAGTACTAAACCACAACAGACAAAGTATTATACTTGTCACTCCTGGATATATCAGGAGTCTTCTAGCTATAGAATGAAGCACACTGAGATGGAGCCTGAGAAGCTGGTTATAGACACTCCCTCTCCAATACAGTTACTGATTACCAAAACAAGTCAAATTGCCCTGCCCCTTGATCCTGGTCAACAACTATGCTGTCTGTCAATTTATTATATCTTTTTTTTATAGTTATTTCAATCAAAATGAAAGCATACGTTTGTTTTATTAACAGGGAATAATGAGTAGAAAGGTGAGGTCATGGGGTCAGTCTGAGCTCTAAGCTGCAGGCCAAAAAGCAGTACTCTCTCCAAAGATAGTGGATATATGAAGATGTCTCACTCAGGCCATGTACCATTGTTAAAGTTCATAGTTACTTTGTATTTATTTATTTAACATTTAATTACCTCAGTCTGGTTAAGGGGTGCTGCTAGTGCGTTAGCAGCCGGGTCTGGTCTGCTTAGTTCATTGACTGTGTGAACCAGATAAAATGAGTGTGTCTCTCTTCCATCTCTGCTTTCTCTCTCTCTCTATCTGATCTTTGCTCTCTCTTCCTCTCTCTCTCTTCTCCCATTCTTTCTCTCAGCTCTAACACATATGGAAAAATCCTGCACACGGTTTCTCTTTCTACAGAGGTATTTTTCATTTCAGTTGACTTCTGGGGGCTTAAGGATATTCTGCCTCTGTCTGGATGGGTTTTTCATGGGGGTAGTTGTAGGGGCTGAGGGTATTGATGGGGGCAGATCTGGAGATATGGGTTTGTGGTCTTTTCCCCCTCTTCATTCCCTTGTTACCATAGCTTTCGTGTGTGTGTGTGTGTGTGTGTGTGTGTGTGTGTGTGTGTGTGTGTGTGTGTGTGTGTGTGTGTGTGTGTGTGTGTGTGTGTGTGTGTGTGTGTGTGTGTGTGTGTGTGTGTGTGTGTGTGTGTGTGTGTGTGTGTGTGTGTGTGTGTGCTATAAATAGAGAGAGGAATGGTACAGGCCTGGGAATTCTGTCCTCTCTGGAAAAACAAACTACTCCCTATCCCTCATTCCCTCTCTCTTTTCCCATCCCTGCAGAAGACTGAGAGAAGGGTAGAGAGATAGAGAGGGGCAGGCAATCTCAGTAAGACGAAAATAATGGTGTTCCAAAAACAGTCCAGTTGCCAGGGAAACAAATTCTATCTAGACACCGTTGCCCTCGAGCACACAAAGAACTATACCTACCTCGGCCTAAACATCAACACCACAGGTAACTACCACAAGACTGTGAATGATCTGAGAGACAAGAAGGGCCTTCTACACCATCAAAATGAACATAAAACTCAACATCCCAATTTAGGATCTGGCTAAAAATACTTAAATAAGTTATAGAACCCATTGGGGGTGGCAGGTAGCCTAGTGGTTAGAGCGTTGGACTAGTAACGGAAAGGTTGCAAGATCGAATCCCCGAGCTGACAAGGTAAAAATCTGTCGTTCTGCCACTGAACAAGGCAGTTAACCCACTGTTCCCCAGTAGGCCGTCATTGTAAATAAGAATTTGTTCTTAACTGACTTGCCTAGTTAAACAAAGGTTCAATGAAATAAAAAACTCACCAACCCAAAATTTATAAAATGGGACAAAAAACCAATTGAGACTCAGCATGCAGAATTCTCCATTAAATATACTTTGTGTACAATGCAAAACCCCAAACAATACAGGCAGAGCAGAACAGCCCTCAGAACAGCCTCAATTCGTCGGGACATGGACTCTACAAGGTGTCGAAAGCGTTCCACAGGGATGCTGGCCCATGTTGACCCCATTGCTTTCCACAGTTGTGTCAAGTTGGCTGGATGTCCTTTGGGTGGTGGACCCTTCTTGATACACACGGGAAACTGTTGAGCGTGAAAAACTCAGCAGCGTTGCACACTCAAACCGGTGTGCCTGGCACCTACTACCGTACCCCGTTCAAACCCGGTGTGCCTGGCACCTACTACCGTACCCCGTTCAAACCCGGTGTGCCTGGCAACTACTACCGTACCCCGTTCAAACCCGGTGTGCCTGGCACCTACTACCGTACCCCGTTCAAACCCGGTGTGCCTGGCACCTACTACCGTACCCCGTTCAAACCCGGTGTGCCTGGCACCTACTACCGTACCCCGTTCAAACCCGGTGTGCCTGGCACCTACTACCGTACCCCGTTCAAACCCGGTGTGCCTGGCACCTACTACCGTACCCCGTTCAAACCCGGTGTGCCTGGCACCTACTACCGTACCCCGTTCAAACCCGGTGTGCCTGGCACCTACTACCGTACCCCGTTCAAACCCGGTGCGCCTGGCACCTACTACCGTACCCCGTTCCTAGGCACTTAAACCCCTTCATTTACACTGATTTGAAGTGGATTTAACAAGTGACATCAATAAGGGATCACAGCTTTCACCTGGATTCACCTGGTCAGTCTGTCATGGAAAGAGCAGGTGTTCTTAATGTTTTGTACACTCAGTGTAGGTATAGCATATCACTCATACGCTACCATGCCAGGGAGAAAAAGAAGGAACAAACGTGGAGAGAGGAAAAGGCACGCAATAGCACACTTGCCTGCTGCAGGGTTAATGATGTACCGTGAAACTTCAATTAAACACAGTCTCAAATAGCCGCCGTTTCCATAACGACCCCTATTCATTGTGGCCTGAGGGGCATTCACCACCCTGGTCACTGTCAATCACACACACACAGTGTGCACCTAGCCTGTCTTCTCTTGAGAGCCATGTCTGCCTATGGCGGCCTTTCTCAATAGCAAGGCTATGCTCACTGAGTCTGTACATAGTCAAAGCTTTCCTTTAATTTGGGTCAGTCACAGTGGTCAGGTATTCTGTCACTGTGTATTCTCTGTTTAGGGCCAAATAGCATTCTAGTTTGCTCTGTTTTTTTGTTAATTCTTTCCAATGTGTCAAGTAATTATCTTTTTGTTTTCTCATGATTTGGTTGGGTCTAATTGTGTTGCTGTCCTGGGGCTCTGTGGGGTGTGTTTGTGTTTGTGTTTGTGAACAGAGCCCCAGGACCAGCTTGCTTAGGGGACTCTTCTCCAGGTTCATCTCTCTGTAGGTGATGGCTTTGTTATAGAAGGTTTGGGAATCGCTTCCTTTTAGGTGGTTGTAGAATTTAACATCTCTTTTCTGGATTTTGATAATTAGTGGGTGTCGGCCTTATTCTGCTCTGCATGCATTATTTGGTGTTTTACGTTGTTCACTGAGGATATTTCTGCAGAATTTTGCATGCAGAGTCACAATTTGGTGTTTGTCCCATTTTGTGAATTCTTGGTTGGTGAGTGGACCCCAGACCTCACAACCATAACCTCTCTCTCTCTGTCTCTCTCTCTCTCTCTCTGTCTCTCTCTCTGTCTCTCTCTCTGTCTCTCTCTCTGTCTCTCTGTCTCTCTCTCTCTCAGTGAGAGTTGTAGGTAATGGAAAAAAGTAATCAAACTTAGTCGTCATGTTATTTAATCTCTGGTCTCAACGTGGTCCAACCTTTCAGATGGTTGACAGTGTTTCTCTCTCAACGTGGTCCAACCTTTCAGATGGTTGACAGTGTTTCTCTGGTCTCAACGTGGTCCAACCTTTCAGATGGTTGACAGTGTTTCTCTCTCAATGTGTTCACCTTTCAGATGGTTGACAGTGTTTCTCTCTCAACGTGGTCCAACCTTTCAGATGGTTAACAGTGTTTCTCTCTCAATGTGTTCACCTTTCAGATGGTTGACAGTGTTTCTCTCTCAACGTGGTCCAACCTTTCAGATGGTTAACAGTGTTTCTCTCTCAATGTGTTCACCTTTCAGATGGTTAACAGTGTTTCTTAGTGGTATTGTAGACTAGGAAGATAGACTGGTTGGTCCTTAGTGGTGATGTAGACCTGAGAGGTGGAGTGGTATACAGACTAGGCCTTAACCTTATGAATCACTCACTCAATGTGTGTGTGCCACTGTGCCTGTATGCAATTTTTTTAATGCCATGCTAGCAGATACCCATAGACTTCCAGTCATTGTGCTAATGCTAGTTAGCATTGGCTCATGAAACTACCTCTAACTTCCTTCATACTGGACACAGACACAAACACAAATGATATCCATGAGTTTAAAAACTATATTTTAGATTTTCTTTCATTAGTCCACTGTTAATACAGTCACGTTTTTAAGATATTGGACTTTCAAGAAGCAAAGTGTCACTTGCCTCTTCATGATGCTTATGTAAAATGAGTGTGTTTTTCCTTTAGCCTTCATACTACTACCGACGGGTCATTTTGACCCCAGAGGAACATTTTCTATCATAGCCCAAAGGTGGTTCATTCAATTCTATAAATATTTCATAACTTTGTCAATCAACTTGTTCTTGATAAATCTAAATGATTGTTTATAATAACAAGTTATCCATTCCACCTGAGGGTGGATGGGGACCTGTATCAGTGATTCTTGACCATAGATATAGCTACCTGTGTACTCACCTAAGATTGTACTTTTCTATACCACGTGTCGTATGACTGTGTTCAGAATTACCTTCTTTTTGTGCATATTAATGAATGTACACATAGTGTAGTATTAGGGAAAAGTCGTCATTCCACGGAAGATTTTGTATGAATACCAAAATTCCTATAATATTTAATGTTTTTTTTTAAACAATACAGAACATACACATACAAATGACAACATCACACCTGCCCAGACCCACATGCTCACACCCCCATCTCCAGCGCCCGCATCACTCTCTGCCACATGGCCTCAAACTGCGCCATTTTGTTTCTGCACCTATAATATCCTGTGCAACCTCTGGTATTTTGGTTGCTAGTACATTTGGTTTGAAGTGACAGGGTTGGGCATGCATTTTGAAGCATCCTGCCATTGGCCCTACCTCTCATTCTTTCACTAGCAGCGCTGCTAATAATGGCTGTGGGGTAGGTAAATAAAGAAAACTGAACTGTATTTTTGGTGATTGTTTCTCAGGATCAAGGGATGGATCACTTTTTGCCAATAAATGTATGTATATTAAACATTTTAGTGCACCGCCCCTTTAAATGGCAATCGTTTTTTCCCCCACATAAATATGACAAAATCGGTATTTTCTTCAATATTCAAAAAACGAAATGATACTACAATCAAATTAATGTAAATCAGCTGCACATTATTGAAAATGTACTCTGAGTGTACAAAATAATAGGAACACCTGCTCTTTTTTATGACATACTGACCATGTGAATCCAGGTGAAAGCTATGATCCCTTATTGATGTCACTTGTTAAATCCACTACAATCAGTGTAGATGAAGGGGATGAGACCTGGGACAATTGAGACATGGATTGTGTGTGTGTGTCATTCAGAGGGTGAATGGGCAAGACAGAAGATTTAAGTGCCTTTGTACAGTGTATGGTAGTAGGTGCCAGGCGCACCGGTTTGAGTGTGTCAAGAACTGCAACGCTGCTGGGTTTTTCACACTCAAAAGTTTCCTTTGTGTATCAAGAATGGTCCACCACCCAAAGGACATCCAGCCAACTTGACACGACTGTGGGAAGCTTTGGAGTCATTAAGTTGATATGTTACTATGACTGTTGCTTTTTCCAATAGTTTCTTCTTGGGGTCAAAATGACCCCAGTTGCTAATCCATCTATGTAAAATATGTTGGTGGTATGAGGTATTAATCATTGTTGGTTAAATTGCATCTCTCTTCCTCTCTCTGTCTGTCACACACACAGTGTCTCTCTCACTGCATTGAAGTTTTGGGCCCTGTTCAGTCATAGTTTGACTGAATTCCATTAAGTTGTTTCTGTGGCAACCGGTGTCACATAGCAACCGACTGCCCAATGACATGACTGTAACAAGTGGCTGTGGAATTCTGGGAGGAGTGAGAGAACTTTCTCTCGCTCTCTCTCTCTCTCTCTGTGGGTTTTTAATAACAGTGAACCAGTGGTTGTTTGGGAGGGAGCCTCACTAATACAGTAACTCCTCTGTTCTCCCTGTGTACCTCTATCCCTCTTTCCTCTTCTTGTGCTCTCTCTTTCTATTTGCTCGACCACTCCTCCCCTCCCATCTATCACTCTCTCTTTGCTTCGTCCACTCCTCCCCTCCCATCTATCACTCTCTCTTAGCTTTGACCACTCCTCCCCTCCCATCTATCACTCTCTCTCTTTCTCTCATCTGCTCTTTTTCTCACTCCCCATCTAAATCACTAAACATATTTTATGGTTGGGGAGGGGGGGGGGGGGGGGCATTGTCTCACACTTATTGAATGCATGTTCACGTGAGTGCTGCAGACAGACACAGTCCAGGTGTGTGTTTACTCATGGATGCTCTATGGACCAGAAAGATTTGAGGGAGATAATCCAGGTGTCTCCTCACCCCTGTGTTTTCTATTCCCCTCCCTGATTCTGTCTCCCCACATCACCTGGCGCCTCTCTACAAAACCACTTTCATCCCTTCTTTTCTTCTTTCCAGTTGATCTGGAATTCAGTCTTTATATGGTCTGCCTTTGTTCTTTTGTACCGTTATGTCACTGCATGATTGTGGGTTGGTGTGTGTGGGTATCACTGATGTTATTCTCGAACTCTGGTTATTCTCTGCTCAGCATTCTCTAAGTAAACCACAACCTTGAGATTCACTGGTGACTACCAGTTCCTGAAGTATTCACACACCACTGCCACATCTCCCTCCCATGTATCCCAGTCATCATGGTGCTCCAGCCCCTGGGAATCATGGTGCTCCAGCCCCTGGGAATCATGGTGCTCCAGCCCCTGGGAGTCATGGTGCTCCAGCCCCTGGGAGTCATGGTGCTCCAGCCCCTGGGAGTCATGGTGCTCCAGCCCCTGGGAGTCATGGTGCTCCAGCCCCTGGGAGTCATGGTGCTCCAGCCCCTGGGAATGTTGTCTCTTTGATTCCAATTTATTTCCAAATCCCAGCTCTGAGGGAAATTCCATTCCTTGGTGACATTCTCTATATGGAGTTTGTCCTTCGTGGTTGTGTTGTGTATCAGTCTCTGGCATCACAAAGTGCCTTCAGTCGGTAAGATGAATGAGCTAAGACCCGGGCTTAACCTCCTGTTATCCTCTCTTGGGTACGTGAGACGTTAGCGTCCCACCTCTTCAACAGCCAGTGAAACTGCTGGGCGCCAAATTCAAATACAGAAATACTCATTATAAAAATTCAGAAAACAAAACATATTTTACATAGGTTTAAAGATTAACTTCTTGTGAATCCAACCGCGGTGTCAGATTTTAAAAATGCTTTACGGCGAAAGCATACCTTACGATTATTTGAGAACATAGCCCACTAGACAAATCATTACAAACAGTAACCAGCCAAGTAGAACAGTTACACAAGTCAGAAATAGAGATAAAATAATCCCTTACCTTTGATGATCTTCATATGGTTGCACTCAGCAGACATTCATTTACTCAATAAATGTTCCTTTTGTTTGATAAAGTCTCTTTATATCCAAAAACCTCAGTTTTGTTTGCGCGTTTTCTTCAGTAATCCACAGGCTCAAACGCAGTCAAAACAGGAAGACAAAAAAAATCTAATTTGTATCCGTAAAGTTCATAGAAACATGTCAAACGATGTTCATATTCAATCCTCAGGTTGTTTTTAGCCTAAATAATCGATAATATTTCAACCGGACAATAACGTTGTCAATTTAAAAGGTAAACAAGAAACGCACTCTCTCGGTCTCGCGCATGAAAAAGCTCTGTGACACTTTAGGGTCCACTCATTCAGACTGCTCTTACTTCCTCATTTTTCAGGATACAAGCCTGAAACAATTTCTAAAGACTGTTGACATCTAGTGGAAGGCATAGAAACTGCAATTTGAGTCCTAAGTCAATGGATACTGTAATGGCATTGAATAGAAAACTACAAAACAAACAACAACAAAAAACTTCCTGAATGGATTTTTCTCAGGTTTTCGCCTGCCAAATCAGTTCTGTTATACTCACAGACACTATTTTAACAGTTTTGGAAACTTTAGAGTGTTTTCTATCCAATATATAAATCTACCAGTTATATGCATATCATATCTTCTGGGCCCAAGAAGCAGGCAGTTTAATTTGGGCATGCATTTCATCCAAAATTCCAAATGCTGCCCCCTACCCTAGAGAAGTTAAAAGCTTCCCTCTTCCTCCTTTCTTTCTCCCCCCCAGCACTCTCTCTCTCTCTTCTTAGTCAGTCTTTTTGTCTCCGGCTCGCTGCCTCTCTCTCTCTCTCTCTCTCTCTATCTCATCCCTGTTTGATTGGTAGGCTTTACTCAAGTTGAGAAAGTTTGTTTTTAGTTTAACTTTCATTTATTCATTATATGATCATTCCATCATAGGCACCTGTCATACATGATCATATTAGCTGGCAGATTCTGACCAAGCAAAACTGTGCAGAAGTTTCCTGGTTGTCATTGGAACAGAGCCCAGCAGGCGTTCCGGAATGTTGATTGGAATGTGGACGTGTCCTCAGGACCCATAGCTGGCACACAGGAGCTGTCAATCACTCGCCACACTGGACAGATTTCTGGTCAAACACGTATCTACCAGGGTTCTACTGTTCTAGACTCTGATCTATCAGTAGACTCAGATCTATCAAGGTTCTACTGTTCTAGACATAGATCTATCAGGGTTCTACTGTTCTAGACTCTGATCTATCAGTAGACTCAGATCTATCAAGGTTCTACTGTTCGAGACATAGATCTATCAGGGTTCTACTGTTCTAAACTCAGATCCATCAGGGTTCTACTGTTCTAGACTCAGATCCATTAGGGTTCTACTGTTCTAAACTCAGATCCATCAGGGTTCTACTGTTCTAAACTCAGATCCATCAGGGTTCTACTGTTCTAAACTCAGATCCATCAGGGTTCTACTGTTCTAAACTCAGATCCATCAGGGTTCTATTGTTCTAGACTCAGATCTGTTACAACTCTGGACAGAGGGTTTAGGCCTGGGGGATGAGGAATGCAGGGAGAGCAGGATGAAGAAGTGAGGGAGAGAAAGAGCTGGAGAAAGGGTGGAATGCTACAGTAGGCTTTGTTGTGGCTTAAATAAAGCTGTGCAGTCAATGCAAGCAATTAGTCAGCCTTCCAGATTGGCATGCTTATAATACAGTAGCTAAGTTCTTTAACTCCCACTGCAGATCTAGTGGATAACAAAACATTATGAACACGTTCCTTGTATTGAGTTGCCCTCAGAACAGCCTCAATTCGTCAGGACATGGACTCTACAAGGTGTTGAAAGCGTTCCACGGGGATGCCGGCCCATGTTGGCTCCAATGATTCCCACAGTTGTATCAAGTTGGCTTAACTTGACAGGAAACTGTTGAAAGTGGAAAAACTCAGCAGCATTGCAGTTCTTGACACACTCAAACCAGTGCGCCTGGCACCTACTACTATACCCCGTACAAAGGCACTTAAATATGTTGTCTTGCCCATATGTTGTCTTGTCTCCTCTTCATTTACACTGATTTGAAGTGGATTTAACAAATGACATCATTAAGGGATCATGGCTTTCACCTGGATTCACCTGGTCAGTATGTCATGGAAAGAACACTCAGTGTATAAAGCATAGAAGGATGGATACCAGGAAATAAAAGCTGTAATTCCTCTGACAGATTGGGACTGTCTTAGTCCTTCAGAGAGAGAAGGAGAAGATGGCGTCAGAGGAAGAGAAACACCCGCTTCATTCCCTCCAAATGGCCTGTTATTGGTACATTTCCTAAAAATAGAGGGAATAAGTCCAGGACTGAAGGAAAGAGGGGTGGGGGGTGGGGGGGACCGAGAGAAGAGGGAAAGAGATGGGAGGTATTTCCAGAGTGGCGTAGGGGTTAAGTTAACAGAGAGATTGGGCTTTATAGCTGATGGGTATCTTTGCAGCCCACTACATTGTGGGATAGGCCTCTGGGGGAGGGGAAGTTGCTCCTAGACACTGATATTGTGGCGGTGTTCCTGGTAATAGGTAGGGTTAGACTCGTGGAGGGTAAACTGTTCCTACATCTGCCTCAGGGTGACTTCTACCTGGGGTGGGGGAGTGGGGGGGTGTAATAGAGTCTACAATCCGATCCATCTGTAGTAAGTACATCCTATATCCAGTTGATTAGGCTGTCATCTTATCATTGCGTTCTGATGTGATTGCATGTGTACAGGGTTCCCCTATGTTTAGACGAGGACTCACATGCTGGTTTTGTATCTCTATTCTCAGAAGAAGAACTAAATAAGGTTGTGTAGCTTCTTCCCTCTCAGCTTCTTCCCTCTCAGCTTCTTCCCTCTCAGCTTCTTCCCTCTCACATCACACTTCAATGGCAAAAGTACTTCCCAACATATCATGTTTCCTCCCGTGCTTCTGTCTCTTCCTCTTCATTCCCAACATATCATGTCTCCTGCTCAGGTTTCCTCCCGTGCTTCTGTCTCTTCCTCTTCATTCCCAACATATCATGTCTCCTGCTTAGGTTTCCTCCCGTGCTTCTGTCTCTTCCTCTTCATTCCCAACATATCATGTCTCCTGCTCAGGTTTCCTCCCGTGCTTCTGTCTCTTCCTCTTCATTCCCAACATATCATGTCTCCTGCTTAGGTTTCCTCCCGTGCTTCTGTCTCTTCCTCTTCATTCCCAACATATCATGTCTCCTGCTTAGGTTTCCTCCCGTGCTTCTGTCTCTTCCTCTTCATTCCCAACATATCATGTCTCCTGCTTAGGTTTCCTCCCGTGCTTCTGTCTCTTCCTCTTCATTCCCAACATATCATGTCTCCTGCTTAGGTTTCCTCCCGTGCTTCTGTCTCTTCCTCTTCATTCCCAACATATCATGTCTCCTGCTTAGGTTTCCTCCCGTGCTTCTGTCTCTTCCTCTTCATTCCCAACATATCATGTCTCCTGCTCAGGTTTCCTCCCGTGCTTCTGTCTCTTCCTCTTCATTCCCAACATATCATGTCTCCTGCTCAGGTTTCCTCCCGTGCTTCTGTCTCTTCCTCTTCATTCCCAACATATCATGTCTCCTGCTTAGGTTTCCTCCCGTGCTTCTGTCTCTTCCTCTTCATTCCCAACATATCATGTCTCCTGCTCAGGTTTCCTCCCGTGCTTCTGTCACTTCCTCTTCATTCTCTCGTGTGTCTGTGTGATGTTGTGTTCCTTTTCATTTTTAAAATATTTTTTATAGGGTAGATCAGCTTTAATATGGCAGATTGTAGTTTCCATCAATGTAGTTGTCTGCATGATTTCCAATCCCCCATATATATATTTTTTGTGTTCCTAGCGAGGCCCCCTCCACACAGTCTTGCTCAAGCAGCACTTTTCTCCCATCCACCTCTCCTGTCAGCGACAAAGAGTCCTTTCACTGCAGTCGACAGGCACACACACACACGCGCGCACGCACGCACGCTTCCCCAGAAGGGTGTATCTAGAGAGTGGAGGGTTCTAGTTACCTGTTATTTCTACGTGAGCCCTTAAGAGCGCATTCTCCATAGTCAGTGACTCGTTAAGTCTATCTTGTCATTTCAGACCCCTTCCAAATGTGAATGACTCCTTTCATGTGGTGTCAGACACCTCCCGATTGTGATGTCATACCCCTCCACAAGTCTGACTCCTTTAAAGTGATGTCAGACCCTCTCATTGTGATGTCAGCCCTCCCCATTATGATCAGAGCCTCCCCCTTATAGTGATGGCAGACCAAATGGCATTGTCATGTCAGATATTATGTCATTGGAATGATCAGATCTTCCATTGTGATGTCACACTTACCATACAGAGGACAGCGCACAATTGGCCCAGCGTGGTCCGGGTCTGGCCGGTGTAGGCCCTCATTGTAAATAAGAATTTGTTCTTACTCATTTTTGGAACCATGATAACCAGCATTTGCAGAAAATTTGTGGCACGTCATTCTGGGACCATAACCGCAGGAAGAGGGGTTTGGCCCGTAGGAGCCTTACTCCTGTTGGGATAAGCTGGTAGCATAGCAAGCCGTATACAGTGCCTTCGGAAAGTATTCAGACCCCTTGACTTTTTGACATTCTAAAACTGATAAAATAATTTATTTTCAACCTACACACAATAACCCATAATGACAAAACAAAAGCAGGTTTTTAGAAACATTTGCTAGTTTATTAAAAAGAAAAAACTGAAATCACATTTAAAAACCTGTTTTTGCTTAGTCATTATGGGGTATTGTGTGTAGATTGCTGAGGATTTTTTATTGAATCAAATTTAGAATAAGGCTGTAACAAAACATAACAAAATGTGGAAAAAGGTCAAGGGGTCTGAAAACTTTCCAAAGGCACTGTAGAAATCGGTGGTGATACTTGAAGTAGTTTTTAAGTGTAATGCAGTTGATTGGTGACAATGACATGAACACGTGTTGAGACTAACATCTATAGACGCATTATACTTTATGTTTACCTGAACATAGTGTGATATACACATAGGAACAATAGCTTAAATGTAGACTAATATTAATGGGCGGCAATGAGGAGATTCTGGATCTATCCCCCACGGGGGGACGTGTGCGTGGCATTTCCATTGTTTTGGTCAAACTCTTACCTGAGCTGTTGTGATGAGTCCCTGATTGTGAAGTTCCTAGCCAGGGAGCTCTGGGTTCCAGCTCAGTCTCTCTCACTCTAACATATGTAAACATTGCCAAAGCAAGTGAACTAGATAATAAACAAAAATGAAATGAACAATAAAAAATGTACAGTAAACATTACTCACAAAAGTTACTCTCTCTCTGTCTCTCTCTCGCCCCCTGGTGTGGAGTCTGTGTTCTGCATGTAGGGTATTATTTGTTTCTAGCGGTTTCTGTCTGATGTTGGAAACCAGCAGTGTCATCGTTAGCGAGCCCACTAGACCAGCTCTCATCCATGGTGTGTCTGTGTGTGTCTGACCCACCCTGTGGGACCCTTTGTCCAGGCCATAAAAACACCAACCCTTCCCCTCAATTCACATTGTCATTTGGGACTCATTTTGGGATCTCTCTCTCTCTCCCTACCTCTTCTTCATCTTTCTCCTTCATAGGCTAACCTGGCTTGCCTGTCTTTGTCCTTTTACAACGACAAAAAGGTCTGAAGTTATTGTGTGTGTGTGGTGTGAGACCAGGACGGAAATATTTCTGCAAAGCCAGTTACCAACGCCGGTGCTTTTTTCAGTAATTGCTTGAGAGAACATTTCTGTCAGAGAGAGAACGAGAGAACGAGAGAGACAGAGAGAGAGAATGAGTGAATAAGCAGTAGTGACTGTGTAGTACAGATTGTTACTGATTTATAAGGGTTTTATGAGTTAATGAGTATGAATGGCATATGCCGCCCCTTCCTGAACTGTGTGTGTGTGCGGTCTCCCTCTCTCTTGTTTGCCTCATTGCGACCCCCTCCCCCCCTCCCCCACGGCGCTTTACAGCTGGGAACCTTCTTTTTCCTGGAACATGGGGAAGATATTGAGCGTGGCACCATAGCACTCCCACATGCCCACACCTGGCACACACTCCCACACCTGGCACACACGCCCACACCTGGCACACACACACACCTGGCACACACGAACCCACACACCTGGCACACCTGGTACACACGCCCACACCTGGCACACACGCCCACACACAAACCCACACACCTGGCACACACGCCCACACCTGGCACACACGCCCACACCTGGCACACACGCCCACACAGGAACCCGCACACCTGGCACGAACACACACACCTGGCACACACGAACACACACACCTGGCACACACGAACACACACACCTGGCACACACGAACCCACACACCTGGCACACACGAACCCACTCACCTGGCACACACGAAACCACACACCTGGCACACACCAACACACACACCTGGCACACACCAACACACACACCTGGCACACACCAACACACACACCTGGCACACACCAACACACACACCTGGCACACACCAACACACACACCTGGCACACACCAACACACACACCTGGCACACACGAACCCACACACCTGGCACACAGGAACGCACACACAAACCCACACACCTGGCACACACGAACCCACACACCTGGCACACACGAACCCACACACCTGGCACACACGAACACACACACCTGGCACACACGAACACACACACCTGGCCCACACGAACACACACACCTGGCCCACACGAACACACACACCTGGCCCACACGAACACACACACCTGGCACACACGAACACACACACCTGGCCCACACGAACACACACACCTGGCACCAGCTGACAATCTGCTCCAAAAACATACGGTCACTGTTATCGTGCTGTCTCTGTCCCCATCTCTCTGGTATCGTGCTGTCTCTGTCCCATCTCTCTGTTATCGTGCTGTCTCTGTCCCCATCTCTCTGTTATCGTGCTGTCTCTGTCCCATCTCTCTGTTATCGTGCTGTCTCTGTCCCCATCTCTCTGTTATCGTGCTGTCTCTGTCCCCATCTCTCTGTTATCATAATGTCTCTGTCCCCATCTCTCTGGTATCATAATGTCTCTGTCCCCATCTCTCTGGTATCATAATGTCTCTGTCCCCATCTCTCTGTTATCATAATGTCTCTGTCCCCATCTCTCTGTTATCGGGCTGTCTCTGTCCCATCTCTCTGTTATCATAATGTCTCTGTCCCCATCTCTCTGGTATCATAATGTCTCTGTCCCCATCTCTCTGGTATCATAATGTCTCTGTCCCCATCTCTCTGGTATCATAATGTCTCTGTCCCCATCTCTCTGGTATCATAATGTCTCTGTCCCCATCTCTCTGGTATCATAATGTCTCTGTCCCCATCTCTCTGGTATCATAATGTCTCTGTCCCCATCTCTCTGGTATCGTGCTGTCTCTGTCCCCATCTCTCTGTTATCGTGCTGTCTCTGTCCCCATCTCTCTGTTATCGTGCTGTCTCTGTCCCCATCTCTCTGTTATCGTGCTGTCTCTGTCCCCATCTCTCTGGTATCGTGCTGTCTCTGTCCCCATCTCTCTGGTATCGTGCTGTCTCTGTCCCCATCTCTCTGGTATCGTGCTGTCTCTGTCCCCATCTCTCTGGTATCGTGCTGTCTCTGTCCCCATCTCTCTGGTATCGTGCTGTCTCTGTCCCCATCTCTCTGGTATCGTGCTGTCTCTGTCCCCATCTCTCTGGTATCGTGCTGTCTCTGTCCCCATCTCTCTGGTATCGTGCTGTCTCTGTCCCCATCTCTCTGGTATCGTGCTGTCTCTGTCCCCATCTCTCTGGTATCGTGCTGTCTCTGTCCCCATCTCTCTGGTATCGTGCTGTCTCTGTCCCCATCTCTCTGGTATCGTGCTGTCTCTGTCCCCATCTCTCTGGTATCGTGCTGTCTCTGTCCCCATCTCTCTGGTATCGTGCTGTCTCTGTCCCCATCTCTCTGGTATCGTGCTGTCTCTGTCCCATCTCTCTGGTATCGTGCTGTCTCTGTCCCCATCTCTCTGGTATCGTGCTGTCTCTGTCCCCATCTCTCTGTTATCGTGCTGTCTCTGTCCCCATCTCTCTGTTTTCGTGCTGTCTCTGTCCCCATCTCTCTGTTTTCGTGCTGTCTCTGTCCCCATCTCTGTTTTCGTGCTGTCTCTGTCCCCATCTCTCTTATCGTACTGTCTCTGTCCCCATCTCTCTTATCGTGCTGTCTCTGTCCCCATCTCTCTTATCGTACTGTCTCTGTCCCCATCTCTCTGTTATTGTGCTGTCTCTGTCCCCATCTCTCTTATCGTACTGTCTCTGTCACCATCTCTCTTATCGTACTGTCTCTGTCCCCATCTCTCTTATCGTACTGTCTCTGTCCCCATCTCTCTTATCGTACTGTCTCTGTCCCCATCTCTCTTATCGTACTGTCTCTGTCCCCATCTCTCTTATCGTACTGTCTCTGTCCCCATCTCTCTTATCGTACTGTCTCTGTCCCCATCTCTCTTATCGTACTGTCTCTGTCCCCATCTCTCTTATCGTACTGTCTCTGTCCCCATCTCTCTTATCGTACTGTCTCTGTCCCCATCTCTCTGTTATCGTACTGTCTCTGTCCCCATCTCTCTTATCGTACTGTCTCTGTCACCATCTCTCTTATCGTACTGTCTCTGTCCCCATCTCTCTTATCGTACTGTCTCTGTCCCCATCTCTCTTATCGTACTGTCTCTGTCCCCATCTCTCTTATCGTACTGTCTCTGTCCCCATCTCTCTTATCGTACTGTCTCTGTCCCCATCTCTCTTATCGTGCTGTCTCTGTCCCCATCTCTCTGTTATCGTGCTGTCTCTGTCCCCATCTCTCTGGTATCGTGCTGTCTCTGTCCCCATCTCTCTGGTATCGTGCTGTCTCTGTCCCCATCTCTCTGGTATCGTGCTGTCTCTGTCCCCATCTCTCTGGTATCGTGCTGTCTCTGTCCCCATCTCTCTGGTATCGTCCTGTCTCTGTCCCCATCTCTCTGGTATCGTCCTGTCTCTGTCCCCATCTCTCTGGTATCGTCCTGTCTCTGTCCCCATCTCTCTGGTATCGTGCTGTCTCTGTCCCCATCTCTCTGGTATCGTGCTGTCTCTGTCCCCATCTCTCTGGTATCGTGCTGTCTCTGTCCCCATCTCTCTGGTATCGTGCTGTCTCTGTCCCCATCTCTCTGGTATCGTGCTGTCTCTGTCCCCATCTCTCTGGTATCGTGCTGTCTCTGTCCCCATCTCTCTGGTATCGTGCTGTCTCTGTCCCCATCTCTCTGGTATCGTGCTGTCTCTGTCCCCATCTCTCTGGTATCGTGCTGTCTCTGTCCCCATCTCTCTGGTATCGTGCTGTCTCTGTCCCCATCTCTCTGGTATCGTGCTGTCTCTGTCCCCATCTCTCTGGTATCGTGCTGTCTCTGTCCCCATCTCTCTGGTATCGTGCTGTCTCTGTCCCCATCTCTCTGTTATCGTGCTGTCTCTGTCCCCATCTCTCTGTTATCGTGCTGTCTCTGTCCCCATCTCTCTTATCGTGCTGTCTCTGTCCCCATCTCTCTTATCGTGCTGTCTCTGTCCCCATCTCTCTGTTATCGTGCTGTCTCTGTCCCCATCTCTCTGTTATCGTGCTGTCTCTGTCCCCATCTCTCTGTTATCGTGCTGTCTCTGTCCCCATCTCTCTGTTATCGTGCTGTCTCTGTCCCCATCTCTCTGTTATCGTGCTGTCTCTGTCCCCATCTCTCTGTTATCGTGCTGTCTCTGTCCCCATCTCTCTGTTATCGTGCTGTCTCTGTCCCCATCTCTCTGTTATCGTGCTGTCTCTGTCCCCATCTCTCTGTTATCGTGCTGTCTCTGTCCCCATCTCTCTGTTATCGTGCTGTCTCTGTCCCCATCTCTCTGTTATCGTGCTGTCTCTGTCCCCATCTCTCTGTTATCGTGCTGTCTCTGTCCCCATCTCTCTGTTATCGTGCTGTCTCTGTCCCCATCTCTCTGTTATCGTGCTGTCTCTGTCCCCATCTCTCTGTTATCGTGCTGTCTCTGTCCCCATCTCTCTGTTATCGTGCTGTCTCTGTCCCCATCTCTCTGTTATCGTGCTGTCTCTGTCCCCATCTCTCTGTTATCGTGCTGTCTCTGTCCCCATCTCTCTGTTATCGTGCTGTCTCTGTCCCCATCTCTCTGTTATCGTGCTGTCTCTGTCCCCATCTCTCTGTTATCGTGCTGTCTCTGTCCCCATCTCTCTGTTATCGTGCTGTCTCTGTCCCCATCTCTCTGTTATCGTGCTGTCTCTGTCCCCATCTCTCTGTTATCGTGCTGTCTCTGTCCCCATCTCTCTGTTATCGTGCTGTCTCTGTCCCCATCTCTCTGTTATCGTGCTGTCTCTGTCCCCATCTCTCTGTTATCGTGCTGTCTCTGTCCCCATCTCTCTGTTATCGTGCTGTCTCTGTCCCCATCTCTCTGTTATCGTGCTGTCTCTGTCCCCATCTCTCTGTTATCGTGCTGTCTCTGTCCCCATCTCTCTGTTATCGTGCTGTCTCTGTCCCCATCTCTCTGTTATCGTGCTGTCTCTGTCCCCATCTCTCTGTTATCGTGCTGTCTCTGTCCCCATCTCTCTGTTATCGTGCTGTCTCTGTCCCCATCTCTCTGTTATCGTGCTGTCTCTGTCCCCATCTCTCTGTTATCGTGCTGTCTCTGTCCCCATCTCTCTGTTATCGTGCTGTCTCTGTCCCCATCTCTCTGTTATCGTGCTGTCTCTGTCCCCATCTCTCTGTTATCGTGCTGTCTCTGTCCCCATCTCTCTGTTATCGTGCTGTCTCTGTCCCCATCTCTCTGTTATCGTGCTGTCTCTGTCCCCATCTCTCTGTTATCGTGCTGTCTCTGTCCCCATCTCTCTGTTATCGTGCTGTCTCTGTCCCATCTCTCTGTTATCGTGCTGTCTCTGTCCCCATCTCTCTGTTATCGTGCTGTCTCTGTCCCCATCTCTCTGTTATCGTGCTGTCTCTGTCCCCATCTCTCTGTTATCGTGCTGTCTCTGTCCCCATCTCTCTGTTATCGTGCTGTCTCTGTCCCCATCTCTCTGTTATCGTGCTGTCTCTGTCCCCATCTCTCTGTTATCGTGCTGTCTCTGTCCCCATCTCTCTGTTATCGTGCTGTCTCTGTCCCCATCTCTCTGTTATCGTGCTGTCTCTGTCCCCATCTCTCTGTTATCGTGCTGTCTCTGTCCCCATCTCTCTGTTATCGTGCTGTCTCTGTCCCCATCTCTCTGTTATCGTGCTGTCTCTGTCCCCATCTCTCTGTTATCGTGCTGTCTCTGTCCCCATCTCTCTGTTATCGTGCTGTCTCTGTCCCCATCTCTCTGTTATCGTGCTGTCTCTGTCCCCATCTCTCTGTTATCGTGCTGTCTCTGTCCCCATCTCTCTGTTATCGTGCTGTCTCTGTCCCCATCTCTCTGTTATCGTGCTGTCTCTGTCCCCATCTCTCTGTTATCGTGCTAACTCTGTCCCCATCTCTCTGTTATCGTGCTGTCTCTGTCCCCATCTCTTTGTTATCGTGCTGTCTCTGTCCCCATCTCTTTGTTATCGTGCTCTCTCTGTCCCCATCTCTCTTATCGTGCTCTCTCTGTCCCCATCTCTCTGTTATCGTGCTGTCTCTGTCCCCATCTCTATGTTATCGTGCTGTCTCTGTCCCCATCTCTATGTTATCGTGCTGTCTCTGTCCCCATCTCTCTGTTATCGTGCTGTCTCTGTCCCCATCTCTCTGTTATCGTGCTGTCTCTGTCCCCATCTCTCTGTTATCGTGCTGTCTCTGTCCCCATCTCTCTGTTATCGTGCTGTCTCTGTCCCCATCTCTCTGTTATCGTGCTGTCTCTGTCCCCATCTCTCTGTTATCGTGCTGTCTCTGTCCCCATCTCTCTGTTATCGTGCTGTCTCTGTCCCCATCTCTCTGTTATCGTGCTGTCTCTGTCCCCATCTCTCTGTTATCGTGCTGTCTCTGTCCCCATCTCTCTGTTATCGTGCTGTCTCTGTCCCCATCTCTCTGTTATCGTGCTGTCTCTGTCCCCATCTCTCTGTTATCGTGCTGTCTCTGTCCCCATCTCTCTGTTATCGTGCTGTCTCTGTCCCCATCTCTCTGTTATCGTGCTGTCTCTGTCCCCATCTCTCTGTTATCGTGCTGTCTCTGTCCCCATCTCTCTGTTATCGTGCTGTCTCTGTCCCCATCTCTCTGTTATCGTGCTGTCTCTGTCCCCATCTCTCTGTTATCGTGCTGTCTCTGTCCCCATCTCTCTGTTATCGTGCTGTCTCTGTCCCCATCTCTCTGTTATCGTGCTCTCTCTGTCCCCATCTCTCTGTTATCGTGCTCTCTCTGTCCCCATCTCTCTGTTATCGTGCTGTCTCTGTCCCCATCTCTCTGTTATCGTGCTGTCTCTGTCCCCATCTCTATGTTATCGTGCTGTCTCTGTCCCCATCTCTCTGTTATCGTGCTGTCTCTGTCCCCATCTCTCTGTTATCGTGCTGTCTCTGTCCCCATCTCTCTGTTATCGTGCTGTCTCTGTCCCCATCTCTCTGTTATCGTGCTGTCTCTGTCCCCATCTCTCTGTTATCGTGCTGTCTCTGTCCCCATCTCTCTGTTATCGTGCTGTCTCTGTCCCCATCTCTCTGTTATCGTGCTGTCTCTGTCCCCATCTCTCTGTTATCGTGCTGTCTCTGTCCCCATCTCTCTGTTATCGTGCTGTCTCTGTCCCCATCTCTCTGTTATCGTGCTGTCTCTGTCCCCATCTCTCTGTTATCGTGCTGTCTCTGTCCCCATCTCTCTGTTATCGTGCTGTCTCTGTCCCCATCTCTCTGTTATCGTGCTGTCTCTGTCCCCATCTCTCTGTTATCGTGCTGTCTCTGTCCCCATCTCTCTGTTATCGTGCTGTCTCTGTCCCCATCTCTCTGTTATCGTGCTGTCTCTGTCCCCATCTCTCTGTTATCGTGCTGTCTCTGTCCCCATCTCTCTGTTATCGTGCTGTCTCTGTCCCCATCTCTCTGTTATCGTGCTGTCTCTGTCCCCATCTCTCTGTTATCGTGCTGTCTCTGTCCCCATCTCTCTGTTATCGTGCTGTCTCTGTCCCCATCTCTCTGTTATCGTGCTGTCTCTGTCCCCATCTCTCTGTTATCGTGCTGTCTCTGTCCCCATCTCTCTGTTATCGTGCTGTCTCTGTCCCCATCTCTCTGTTATCGTGCTGTCTCTGTCCCCATCTCTCTGTTATCGTGCTGTCTCTGTCCCCATCTCTCTGTTATCGTGCTGTCTCTGTCCCCATCTCTCTGTTATCGTGCTGTCTCTGTCCCCATCTCTCTGTTATCGTGCTGTCTCTGTCCCCATCTCTCTGTTATCGTGCTGTCTCTGTCCCCATCTCTCTGTTATCGTGCTGTCTCTGTCCCCATCTCTCTGTTATCGTGCTGTCTCTGTCCCCATCTCTCTGTTATCGTGCTGTCTCTGTCCCCATCTCTCTGTTATCGTGCTGTCTCTGTCCCCATCTCTCTGTTATCGTGCTGTCTCTGTCCCCATCTCTCTGTTATCGTGCTGTCTCTGTCCCCATCTCTCTGTTATCGTGCTGTCTCTGTCCCCATCTCTCTGTTATCGTGCTGTCTCTGTCCCCATCTCTCTGTTATCGTGCTGTCTCTGTCCCCATCTCTCTGTTATCGTGCTGTCTCTGTCCCCATCTCTCTGTTATCGTGCTGTCTCTGTCCCCATCTCTCTGTTATCGTGCTGTCTCTGTCCCCATCTCTCTGTTATCGTGCTGTCTCTGTCCCCATCTCTCTGTTATCGTGCTGTCTCTGTCCCCATCTCTCTGTTATCGTGCTGTCTCTGTCCCCATCTCTCTGTTATCGTGCTGTCTCTGTCCCCATCTCTCTGTTATCGTGCTGTCTCTGTCCCCATCTCTCTGTTATCGTGCTGTCTCTGTCCCCATCCTTCTGTTATCGTGCTGTCTCTGTCCCCATCCTTCTGTTATCATAATGTCTCTGTCCCCATCTCTCTGTTATCGTGCTGTCTCTGTCCCCATCTCTCTGGTATCGTGCTGTCTCTGTCCCCATCTCTCTGGTATCGTGCTGTCTCTGTCCCCATCTCTCTGGTATCGTGCTGTCTCTGTCCCCATCTCTCTGGTATCGTGCTGTCTCTGTCCCCATCTCTCTGTTATCGTGCTGTCTCTGTCCCCATCTCTCTGTTATCGTGCTGTCTCTGTCCCCATCTCTCTGTTATCGTGCTGTCTCTGTCCCCATCTCTCTGTTATCGTGCTGTCTCTGTCCCCATCTCTCTGTTATCGTGCTGTCTCTGTCCCCATCTCTCTGTTATCGTGCTGTCTCTGTCCCCATCTCTCTGTTATCATAATGTCTCTGTCCCCATCTCTCTGGTATCGTGCTGTCTCTGTCCCCATCTCTCTGGTATCGTGCTGTCTCTGTCCCCATCTCTCTGTTATCATAATGTCTCTGTCCCCATCTCTCTGTTATCGTGCTGTCTCTGTCCCATCTCTCTGTTATCGTGCTGTCTCTGTCCCCATCTCTCTGTTATCGTGCTGTCTCTGTCCCCATCTCTCTGTTATCGTGCTGTCTCTGAACACGCCCCCCGTTGTGTGTGTATAGACCCTGACTACTGAGACCTAGCCTCAGAACAACAATTAAAATGTTCAAAACACACATATGTTCATAAGTGTAATACACACACCTGTAGATTTGTCTACCAGTCCTCCGCACGGACAGAATACGTTTCAGAAGCAACAGTGAGAGATCACACACAGCAGACACAGGTATTCAGTTGCTGCTAGGCAGATGTGTAACATGTAGCCTACATTTAAAAGGTTAGACTAGTTACAGCAGCTTTAGGTTGGTCACATGGGAACTAGACCCAATAGGAAGCAGTGGTCTGGCTCTAATCTCGGTTAACCCAGAAAGATTCGGACCTAGTCTGTTTTATGACGGAAAAGCTATCCAATCCTTCTCTCTCTAAGTACTAGCAGAGCGTAGGCAGAGTAAGAGGGAAGGCCTTCGACTAAGCATGAATCATCAGGCGTATTTGAAGGTGCGCACGCATACACACATATCTTAACAGGGCGGGGACGAAACCTGAGGTCTGACCACTGCACACCACTAACCACTTTAAGCCTTCTTGTAATTAGCCCAATTTGAGAGTGTGTGTGTGTGACTCTGTTTATAGTGTGTGTCTCTGTGTGTGTGTTTAAATGTTTAAACCATTAGATCCCAAGGTGAGTTATTTTATTTGGTTGTATTAAGGCCAACAGCTTTTGTGTGGTTGAAGGTTTATTGCCGTTTTATTGCTATGTTCTCTCAACCTCAAGCTAATGGGGATTTTACATGGGCCATCTACAGGTAACAGATCTACAGGTAACAGATCTACAGGTAACAGATCTACAGGTAACAGATCTACAGGTAACAGATCTACAGGTAACAGATCTACAGGTAACAGACAAATGAAAGGAAACACTTCGTAAACTGAAGCAGGTGCTTCCAGTGGTTTCTGAGTTAAGGAATGAACATCTCATCATGCTTAAGATCATGTATCAACCATTACTTGAGGGGTTTCAAAGAAGCATAAAGGGTTTAAAGGTGTGTGTGTGTGTGTGTGTGTGTGTGTGTGTGTGTGTGTGTGTGTGTGTGTGTGTGTGTGTGTGTGTGTGTGTGTGTGTGTGTGTGTGTGTGTGTGTGTGTGTGTGTGTGTGTGTGTGTGTGTGTGTGTGTGTGTCAGTCACCAGATCTCAACCCAATTGAACACTTATGGGAGATTCTAGATTGGCGTCCGAGACAGCGTTTTCCACCACCATAAACAAAACACCAAATGATGGAATCTCTCGTGGAAGAATGGTGTCGAATCTCACCAATGGAGTTCCAGACACTTGTAGAATTTATACCAAGGCACATTGAAGCTGTTCTGGTGGCTCGTGGCCCAACACCCTAATAACACACTTTATGTTGGTGTTTCCGTTAATTTGGCAGTTACTTGTAGATTTGTGTTTTAACTCGGACAAGACCTACCCTGAATGCCAGTGTGTTTCTGCTTTGTTGTCATGGCCAACCCAACCATGGCTGGAGCAGCAGAATGGCACACTGGCATCCAGGCTAGGGTTGAGCAGTGGAGGAATGGAGCATCCTAACTGATAGTTCCCATTGTTCCTGATGTTCCAGAACTGACCCAGTGCAGAGGGATTGGATGGGATACACCGTTTTCATTTTGTGATCAAACACTTACAAAAAAGCTTTGGTTGAAAGTACAGGTAATATTTGCCGGTTGTCATTAGTTGGACTTGCAGCAGAAAACGTCCCACTTTAAATCTTGTAATAATTATGTTGCACGTATTATTTGGAACGCTACTCCTCTTACACCATTTGAGCTAGAAACACCATTCAAACTTTAACATCTTCTACCAATCAAAAGAGACAGCTGTTAGTAACAGCATCAACTACTTTTCGTTTCAACTTTTACAAACAACAAATGTCAACCACTTTCCCAACAACTTAGACAAAACCTCAAGCCCATGAAAACGTAGTCTACTTCTCTGCTTTTCAGGACACTTCTTCCACTACTACAAAAAGACTTTTAAAGAGCTGAAGAAAGTCCCGCAATTTTACTTCCTATAAAATGACCATCTTGTTTTGGGCATGGAAGTGTACATTAGTGCTGGGCGATATGTGCAGTACCACTCAAACGTTTGGATACACCTACTCATTCAAGGGTTTTTCTTTATTTTTACTATTTTCTACATTGTAGAATAATAGTGAAGACATCAAAACTATGAAATGACACATATGGAATCATGTAGTAACCAAAAAAGTGTTAAACAAATTGAAATATATTTTATATTTGAGATTCTTTAAAGTAGCCACCCTTTGCCTTGATGGCAGCTTTGCACACTCTTGGCATTCTCTCAACCAACTTCATGAGGTAGTCACCTGGAATGCATTTCAATTAACAGTAAGTGTTACACCGGTTGCAATAAATTAGTAAAACCAAAAGCTTACCCTGACTTGGAAGAGTTCCAGTGTTGTGTTGGATAGTCACAGACAGCTAGCGAACATGGCATCCTTCTGTTTGAGCCGGGTGTTTGAGTAGACTTAACTAGCTGGCTGCATTTGCTAGCTAAGTAAGTGAAAGTGAAAAAAATTATGAAATATAGCTTTCTCTCTTGCTTCTTCTTAGTTTTTGAATAAATTAATTGGTTCAAAACTGTTCAACTGTCTTTCTCTCTCTTTGAGTCAACTACTCACCACATTTGATGCACAGTGCTAGCTAGCTGTAGCTTATGCTTTCCGTACTAGATTAATTCTCTGATCATTTGATTGGGTGGACCATATGTCAGTTCATGCTGAAAGAGCTCTGATATGTTGGAGGATGTCCTTTGGAAGTTGTCATAATTACTGTTTAAGTCTATGAAAGGGGGTGAGAACCATGAGCTCCTAGGTTTTGTATTGAAGTCAATGTACCCAGAGGAGGACGGAAGCTAGCTGTCCTCCGGCTACACTATGGTGCTACCCTACAGAGTGCTGTTGAGGCTACTGTAGACCTTTGTTGCAAAACAGTGTGTTTTAATCAATTATTTGGTGACGTGAATCTATTTAGTATTGTTTCACTTTTTATTTAGTTTTTGAATCTTTATGAAATTCACTGAGGAGGATGGTCCTCATCTTCCTCCTCTGAGGAGCCTCCACTAGTGCATGTGGACTTTTTATTTTGTTTTACTTTTTGAATCTTTATGAAATTCACTGAGGAGGATGGTCCTCATCTTCCTCCTCTGAGGAGCCTCCACTGGTGCATGTGGAAGTCTGGAATCTGGGTCGGGTATTGTATGCAGGTTGCTCATTTCATCCAGTTCAGTCTGCATCTCCAAATGTTTTACCCTCTCCCAGTGATATAGTCAGTGGTACACACCCTCGCTGCCTGGCAACCATTCTGTGTCGCTACTGAGCTAGGTCGATATATACAGGTTAAGACACCATTGTCACAAATCTGGGACCAGTGCCGTTGCAAAGCTGGTCCCATTGCTGCAATGAGTTATGGGATTTTAGAATCCCGTTGAATCCTGTAGCTTCAAATGACACTTTTGCGTGCAGATGAAACATTATGGAGTTTTAAAGGAGGCCAAAATGTAAGAAATATGCAAACTTCCATAAATTATTTCTCAATTATGCTTTTAGATTCAAATATACGTCAACAATCCTTTTTCCAAAGGACCATTCTATGATTACATTTCGTGAAAATTCCCCAAATCATGGTATTTCTTTTGTCTGGGTTTCCTGATGAATCACTCACTTACTGTATGACTGGTGTCGATGTAAGCTCCAGACAGACATACAGACAGATACAAGACTTCATCACACACCCCTCAATGCCTTTTTTCAGGGAGGAGAGCTTCACAATAAACTGATATACTCTCCTGTCTCTCCATTGTGTTTTAACACTCTCCCTCTCTCTCCAAAACAAGCCCCAATCTAAACCTCAACTGATCCAAAACATCCACAGTTGTTAAACTTTCACTGCAACTGAAGAGGGACTGTCAGAGAGGGTGTGTGGAGAGGAGATCATTGAGTTGCCGATCTCTCTCTGATGTAGGCGTTGACTTTCATGAGCAGGGCTTTTGAGGCCAAGCTTTGTGTGTGTTGCGTGCATTCGTGTACACGTCCGTCCTTTTTCTGTCCAGCGGTAGTCACTTGTCTGGTCGTACCTCAGAACCTTCTATAATTATGGCACCAGTGATGAAAGGTCCCCTATTTCCTGCCCCGAGTGAACTTTCACTAACCTTTACTGACCTTTCCTATTTGTCCCTCTGATCTCTCTCAATTCAATTCAAAGGGTTTGTTAGCATGGGGAAACATATGTTTACATTGCCAGAGCAAGTGAAGTAGATGTAAACAAAAGTGAAATAAACATTCAAAATTAACAGTAAACATTACACTCATAGAAGTTCCAAAAGAATAAAGACATTTCACATGTCATATTGTGTCTATATACAGTGTTGTAACGATGTGCAAATAGTTACAAAAGGGAAAATAAATAAATATGGGTTGTATTTACAATGATGTTTGTTCTTCACTGGTTGACCTTTTCTTGCGGTAACAGGTCACAAATCTTGCTGCTATGATGGCACACTGGTATTTCACACAGTAGATATGGGAGTTAATCAAAATATGGTTTGTTTTGGAATTCTTTGTGGATCTGTGTAATCTGAGGGAAATACATGTCTCTAATATGGTCATACATTGGGCAGGAGGTTAGGAAGTGCAGCTCAGTTTCCACCTTATTTTGTGGCCAGTGTGCACATAGCCTGTCTTCTCTTGAGAGCCATGTCTGCCTACGGTGACCTTTTTCAATAGCAAGGCTACGCTCACAGAGTCTGTACATAGTCAAAGCTTTCATTAAGTTTGGGTCAGTCACAGTGGTCAGGTATTCTGCCACTGTGTACTCTCTGTTTAGGGCCAAATAGCATTCTCGTTTGCTCTGTTTTTTTGTTAATTCTTTCCAATGTGCCAAGTAATTATCTTTTTGTTTCTCATGATTTGGTTGGGTCTAATTGTGTTGATGTCCTGGGGTTCTGTGGGGTCTGTTTGTGTTTGTGAACAGAGCCCCCGGGCCAGTTTGCTTAGGGGACTCTTCTCCAGGTTCATCTCTCTGTAGATAATGGCTTTGTTATGGAAGGTTTGGGAATCACTTCCTTTTAGGTGGTTGTAGAATTTAACGTCTCTTTTCTGGATTTTGATAATTAGCAGGTATCAGCCTAATTCTGCTCTGCATGCATTATTTTATGTTTTACGTTGTACACTGAGGATGTTTTTGAGAATTCTTGGTTGGTGAGCGGACCCCAGACCTCACAACCATAAAGGGCAATGGGTTCTATAACCGATTCAAGTATTGTTATCCAGATCCTAATTGGTATGTCAGATTTTATGTTCCTTTTGATGGCATAGAAGGCCCTTCTTGCCTCTCAGATCGTTCACAGCTTTGTGGAAGTTACCTGTGGCACTGATGTTTAGGCCGAGGTATGTATAGTTTTTGTGTGCTCTAGTGCAGTGGTTCCCAAACATTTTATAGTCCCGTACCCCTTCAAACATTCAACCTCCACCTGCGTACCCCCTCTAGCACCAGGATCAGAGCACTCAAATGTTGTTTTTTTGCCATCATTGTAAGCCTGCCACACACACACTATACGATACATTTATTAAAGATAAGAATGAGGGTTTTTGTCACGACCCGGCTCGTGGGAAGTGACAAAGAGCTCTTATAGGACCAGGGCATAAATAATAATATTCAATAATTTTGCTCTTTATTTAACCATTTTACATATAAAATAGAAAATTGTGAATAACTCACCACAGGTTAATGAGAAGGGTGTGCTTGAAAGGATGCACATAACTCTGCAATGTTGGGTTGTATTGGAGAGAGTCTCAGTCTTAAATCATTTTCCAAACACAGTCTGTGCCTGTATTTAGTTTTCATGCTAGCAAGGGCTGAGAATCCACTCTCATATAGGCATGTGGTTGCAAAGGGCATCAGTGGCTTAACAGCGCAATTTGCCAAGGCAGGATACTCTGAGCGCAGCCCAATCCAGAAATCTGGGAGTGGCTTCTGATTTTAAATTCGATTTTCACAGAACCGCTTGTTGCAATTTCGATGAGGCTCTCTTGTTCAGATATCGGTAAGTGGACTGGAGGCAGGGCATGAAAGGGATAACAAATCCAGATGTTTGTGTCATCGGTTTCGGGAAAGTACCTGCATAATTGCGCACCCAACTCAGGTGCTTCACTATATCACATTTGACATTGTCCGTAAGCTTGAGTTCATTTGCACACAAACAATCATACAATGATGGAAAGACCTGTGTGTTGTCCTTGTTAATGCAGACAGAGAAGAGCTCCAACTTCTTAATCATAGCCTCAATTTTGTCCCGCACATTGAATATAGTTGCGGAGAGTCCCTGTAATCTTAGATTCAGATCATTCAGGCGAGAAAAAACATCACCCAGATAGGCCAGACGTGTGAGAAACTCGTCATCATGCAAGCGGTCAGACAAGTGAAAATGATGGTCAGTAAAGAAAACTTTAAGCTTATCTCTCAATTAAAAAATACTTTGCCCCTTGATAACCAGCACACTTCTATGTTGTAAAAGCGTTACATGGTCGCTGCCCATATCATTGCATAATGCAGAAAATACACGAGTTCAGGGGCCTTGCTTTAACAAAGTTAACCATTTTCACTGTAGTGTCAAACGTCTTTCAAGCTGTCAGGCATTCCCTTGGCAACAAGAGCCTCTCGGTGGATGCTGCAGTGTACCCAAGTGGCGTCGGGTGCGATTTCTTGCACACGCGTTACCACTCCATTATGTCTCCCTGTCATGGCTTTTGCTCCATCAGTACAGACACCAACATGAGCAGCAGCTACGTTTGGCTACATACGGACCGTTAGTGGAATTCCCGCGAGAGAGTAACGGTTAATGTGATTGGATGTTAATTATTTGACTAAATTGTTATTTTGCTGAACACTAGATGGTTTAATTGTATTTTTGGCAGTGAAACGAGGCTACTCAGGGAAGGAAAAAAACTCTCACAAATGTATAGCCCGTTGGAAAATATAAATGGACTGTTTGAAAATGTAAATAAAAAAATGTACTTTTTTATATATATTAATGTGAATCACATTTTTATTTGGTGTACCCCCAACGGCATTGCGCGTACCCCTGGGGCAACGCTGTCTAGATGGAATTTGTATTTGTGTTCCTGGCAACTGGACCTATTTTGGACCATTATTTTTGTCTTGCTGAGATTTACTGTCAGGGCCCAGGTCTGACAGAATCTGTGAGGAAGATCTAGGTGCTGCTGTAGACCCTCCTTGGTTGGGGACAGAAGCACCAGATCATCAGCAAACAGTAGACATTTGACTTCAGATTTTATTATGATGAGGCCGGGTGCTGCGGACTGTTCTAGTGCCCTCGCCAGTTCATTGATATATATGTTAGAGGGTGGGGCTTAAGCTGCATCCCTGTCTCACCCCCCGGCCCTGTGGAAAGAAATGTGTGTTTTTTGCCAATTTTAACCGCACACTTGTTGTTTGTGTACATGGATTTTATAATGTTGTTTATTTTTCGCCCAACTCCACTTTCAATCAATTTGTATAGCAGACCCTCAGGCCAAATTGAGTCAGGCTTTTTTTTTTTTTTATCAACAAAGCATGAGAACTTTGCCAATTTTGGTTTATTTGTTTGTCAATTAGGGTGTGCAGGGTGAACACGTGGTCTGTCGTACGGTAATTTGGGAAAAAGACAATTTGACATTTGCGCAGTACATTGTTTTCACTGAGGAAATGTACGAGTCTGCTGTTAATGCAGAGGATTTCCCCAAGGTTGCTGTTGACACATGTCCCCCGGTAGTTACTGGGGTCAAATTTGTCTCCACTTTTGTGGATTGAGGTGATCAGGCCTTGGTTCCAAATATTGGGGAAGATGCCAGATCTGAGGATGATGTTAAAGAGTTAAAGTATAGCCAATTGGAATTTGTGGTCTGTATATTTTATCATTTTCATTGAGGATACCATCAACACCCCAGGCCTTTTTTGGATGGAGGGTTTGTATTTTGTCCTGTAGTTCATGCAATGTAATTGGAGATTCCAGTGGGTTCTGATAGTCTTTAATAGTTGATTCTAAGATGTGTATATGTTTTTGCTGTTCTTTGTTATAGGGCCAGAAAGATTGGGGAAGTGGTTTACCCATATATCTCAATGTTTGGATAGATAACTCTTTGTGTTGTTGTTTGTTTAGTGTTTTCCTCTTTTCTATGGAGTCTATGGATTCTTCAATTACATTGTTGATTTCTGACGTGCTGTTACTTTTTCTCTGTAGTGTATGTCTGTATTGTTTTAGTGATTCACCGTAGTGAAGGCGTAGATTCAGGTTTTCTGGGTCTCTATGTTCTATGTTTATGTGTGCACCCTTGGGCCTCAACACTAGTGTGTGTAACTGTATATGAAGAGCGAGTGTGTGTCCTTCCTCATAGCAGAGAACATGTAGATTTAGTGAATGTGTAAAAGCTGTCACAGTGTTCTAAATTTCACCTCTGCAAACTTCTTACTTGCAGAATGTGTATTTCATAGATGTACAACTTAGTGAAATACCCAGATACCCAGTCCTGAGAGAGAACCACCAACCCCCAGGCTAATCCTATTATGTGTATGTGTATGTGTGTGTGTGTGTGTGTGTGTGTGTGTGTGTTCACTGTGAATCGTTGAATTTCCACCTCCCTGTTGCCATGGTGACCTGTAAGCATTACCTAGAGTTTCTGTCCTCTTGTCTGAGCTCAACTAACTCTGCCTGAGACTCAAGGGTGGATGGCTCTGTGATCATCTCTCAGAGTCTGTCTGCTCTCCTCTCAGATCAATGACTCTGGGATGGAGTGGTTGAGTCTGCCTGCACTGGGCTGAGCGGTGAGCGTCTGCCCTGCCTGCTGTCTCTCATTATATATACACACACACACTCTGGGAGGGCTGCATCACTCAAACACACACACACACACACACACACACACAAACCTCACACACGAACCTCACACAGACACGCTCACACGGCCACAGAGAGAGTGCTCAACATCATACGCACAAGAGTGCTCCATTCACACACACGGAGAGACAGCGGCGCCAGCTTCTACCTGCCTGGGCGGAGCTACAAGGAAAACGCACACACTCACAGAATATATCGGAGAACCAGGAATTTTGGAACGTGTGTGTAGATGGGGATAATTCCTAAAGGACAGACTGACCACTGGATTTAAAGGATTTAAAGGATCGCTGATCTTTTGGAGTGGAGGGGGCACAACCCAGAGAGGGGGGTGTCCTTTTTGGATTTGAAACAGGGAGGAGGGGCTGTGATTTTCCCACTCTTCCGGAATGACCAGTGAGCATTTGGGCCAAGGGGAGGAAGAGGGAGGGGGCAATTTTTGGGTTAGCTGTTGTTTTTGGGGGCGTATTGTGGGTGTCTTTTGGGGTGTGTGTGTGTGTATAGACACGCCAGTCATTTTTTAGGGTTTGTGTGGGCGTGTGCGTAGACACACCATCCGTGTTTGTGTGAAAGTGTGTCGATACACACAGGCCATTCCGTATGCTGCAGATGGTTCGCACCCTCGCCCAGTTCTCTATCGCTCTGGAGGAGATGCAAGAGAATGGAGAGAGCACCAGCGACGAAGGAAGACGAGAACAAGAAGGAGGAGAGGAACTGATGGACAAGGATGAAGCTGAACGTGTTGGGAACACTAACGGGAATGGAACTGGAAATACCAATAGGAATGGAAATGTAGCAAACGGGAATGGGCTTGGAGCTGTGAGTCCTCAGAATCACGGCGAGGTAGATCAGTGTGTATGTGTGTCTGTCTGTGGTTGAAGGATATTCCCTTAACACTCATCCCTGTTCCATCCCTCTTTCTCCGCTAACATGCATATTCTCTCACAGCGTCAGACTCAGCCATTGGCAGAGACTAGAATAGCAACATACCTGCAAAACAAGCTGCTCCCAGCCCTTCCTCTCTCTCTCCCTCTCTATATCTCTCTTTACCCCCCTCCTCTTCTCTAACCAACCCTCCTCTCTTTATTTTCTTTATCTCCCTCCCTCTCTTCTTCTCTTTCTCTGCCCATTCTCTCCCTCTTCTCCCTTTCTCTCTCTGCGTAGATGTGAACTTCTATGTGATGAATAAAGTGAGATTGAGGAGGAGCGGGAAAACGAGTGCAGGGATGAAGAGAGACTGAGAAGAGAGTTGTGTAGTGGTTCTGGTGGTTGTGACGCACATTCTGAAAGCTTCTATCAAATTCTTGTTGGGTTTGAGAAATTATGCTGCTTTCATCTCTTTTTTATCTCTCTTCCCCCCTTCATCTCCGTCTCTTCCCCTTCTTCTATTGCTTCTCTCTCCCCACATTTCCTTCTGTAATTTGTCTCGCTCGCGCTCTTCCTCGCTCTCTTCCTCTCTCTCTTCCTCTTTCTTCCTCTCTCTCTTCCTCTCTCTCTCTCTTCCTCTCTCTCTCTCTCTCTCTCTCTCTCTCTCTCTCTCTCTCTCTCTCTCTTCCTCCTTCTCTTCCTCTTTCTGCAGGGTCATATCTCTGTAATAGAATTAGAGCAGGGTGAATCATACGATTAGTCCCATCACCTACCGCCTCTCTCCCACACCGAGTAACCCTCCCCTGCCTGCTTGACTGACTGCCTGCCTGGCTGGCTGTGTGTCTATCTCTGAATAGTCGTATCACCAAATGTAACGTATCTCTCATTCCCCCATTAACCAAGCAACCTGTGTCTCTCTCTCTTTTCTTCCATAGAACATGTGAAGTAAATGTATCTGTAGTTGTTGTAACCCGTTAGTTATTCCTTGTTGTCATCATTTGTGGACATGAATCAGGGTAGGGTAGCCCCCTCCCCCCCCCCCAGACTGTTAATCCACACAGAGAAGATTTACCTGCCTGGAAAAGCCCGGGAGAGGAAGGAGGAGGACATGAAGCAGGAGGATGGGTTCGTTGAGGATACAGAGGAAGGGAAGGGAATGGAAAGGAAATAGCTCATCATAATTAGTCCAACCTAGCTAGCTCCATATATAATGGTTTGTTTTCATATCATATCCAACCTAGCTAGCTCCATATATAATGGTTTGTTTTCATATCATATCCAACCTAGCTAGCTCCATATATAATGGTTTGGTTTCATATCATATCCAACCTAGCTAGCTACATATATAATGGTTTGTTTTCATATCATATCCAACCTAGCTAGCTCCATATATAATGGTTTGGTTTCATATCATTTCCACCCTAGCTAGCTATATATATAATGGTTTGGTTTCATATCATATCCAACCTAGTTAGCTCCATATATAATGGTTTGTTTTCATATCATATCCAACCTAGCTAGCTACATATATAATGGTTTGGTTTCACATCATATCCAACCTTGCTAGCTACATATATAATGGTTTGTTTTCATTTCATATCCAACCTAGCTAGCTATATATATAATGGTTTGGTTTCATATCATATCCAACCTAGCTAGCTCCATATATAATGGTTTGTTTTCATATCATATCCAACCTAGCTAGCTACATATATAATGGTTTGTTTTCATATCATATCCAACCTAGCTAGCTACATATATAATGGTTTGTTTTCATTTCATATCCAACCTAGCTAGCTATATATATAATGGTTTGGTTTCATATCATATCCAACCTAGCTAGCTCCATATATAATGGTTTGTTTTCATATCATATCCAACCTAGCTAGCTACATATATAATGGTTTGGTTTCATATCATATCCAACCTAGCTAGCTATATATATAATGGTTTGTTTTCATATCATATCCAACCTAGCTAGCTACATATATAATGGTTTGGTTTCATATCATATCCAACCTAGCTAGCTACATATATAATGGTTTGTTTTCATTTCCACCCTAGCTAGCTATATATTGTAACGACCCTGGGTTTATAAGCGCGGAAATCGACTCTGCCGCTTGAGCATGCTTTTGCGGCACAGTCGATAGCGCGCCGGACCTCGGGCTAGGAGGTCGAGGGTTCGAGACCTGCTCCCTGCCTGTTTCATTACAATATTATGGTTTGGTTTCATTTCATATGTAACCTAGCTAGCTATATATATGATGGTTTGGTTTCATATGTAACCTAGCTAGCTATATATTATGGTTTGGTTTCATATCCAACCTAGCTAGCTATATATTATGGTTTGGTTTCATTTCATATGTAACCTAGCTAGCTATATATTATGGTTTGGTTTCATATCCAACCTAGCTAGCTATATATTATGGTTTGGTTTCATATCCAACCTAGCTAGCTATGTATATGATGGTTTCATTTCATATCTAAACTAGCTAGCTATATATGATGGTTTGATTTTCGGTTGAACCCTCCCCTGCTCCTTAGCAACAGGCATACAGCTGGACTTCTCCTGCTCCTTAGCAACAGGCATACAGCTAGACTTACCCTGCTCCTTAGCAACATGCATACAGCTGAATTTCTCCTGCTCCTTAGCAACAGGCATACAGCTGGACTTCCCCTGCTCCTTAGCAACAGGCACACAACTAGATTTCCCCCCCTGCTCCTTAGCAACAGGCATACAGCTGGACTTCCACTGCTCCTTAGCAACAGGCACACAACTAGATTTCCCCCCCTGCTCCTTAGCAACAGGCACACAGCTGGACTTCTCCTGCTCCTTAGCAACAGGCATACAGCTAGACTTACCCTGCTCCTTAGCAACAGGCACACAACTAGATTTCCCCCCTGCTCCTTAGCAAAAGGCATACAGCTGGACTTCTCCTGCTCCTTAGCAACAGGCATACAGCTAGACTTACCCTGCTCCTTAGCAACATGCATACAGCTGGACTTCTCCTGCTCCTTAGCAACAGGCATACAGCTGGACTACCCCTGCTCCTTAGCAACAGGCATACAGCTGGACTTCCCCTGCTCCTTAGCAACAGGCACACAACTAGATTTCCCCCCCTGCTCCTTAGCAACAGGCACACAGCTAGACTTTTCCCCCAGCTCCTTAGCAACAGGCGTACAGCTGGACTTCCCCGTTCCTTAGTATCTCTCTGTAACCCTCCTCCTCTGCCTAGTGTCCCTGTGCTTTTTCTATCTTCTCATTCTTTATTTGTTCGTCTCTTGTCTTTTCAATATCCTGTAACTGCAGTTTGAAGGTGACAGAAAATAGATGTTCCTCCATGTGTTGTTTTGGTGGCTGACCTGAGAATGGACCTGTAGCATTAGGAAATACAGCCACATTGGTGCTGTTTGACATCCAATTGAAACGTGTGTGTGTGTGTGTGTGTGTGTGACCTGTGTAGCTACACGTGAACAGTTGACGGTCTGTAACGACTGACTAGTCAAGTATTGATCCCTTACTGGTTGCGTCACATTTACATAACCCTGTTGAGAGGCTGAAGCTCCTGAGGCCTGTATGTGAAGCAGGGGACCACGGTGGAGGCCTAGTCCCCCTCGTAGGGCCCTGTCTCTAGGCAATGACAGGAGGGCGGAGGGCAGAGGGCAAGCAGGCCCTGGGGGTCCCCCAGCACTGGGGGTGAAGAGGGTTGGAGATGGATGGAGAGGGAAAGATTGATCAATGGAGAGAGATGAATGAATTGAGAGGGAGAGATTTATGATGAGTGGATGGAAAGCGAGTGGGATGGATGGAGAATGGAGTGGGATGGAGAGATGGATGGAGAAAGGGATTGGATGGATGAGAGAGAGAGAGAGCGAGAGGGATGGATGGATGGAGATTGGATAGGAAATGGATGAAGAGAGAGGGGATGGAGGGAGAGCAGGAAAGATGGATGGGGAGAGATGGATAGATGGAGAGAGAGATGGATGAGACTGGAGAGGGGATTGATGGAGACCTGCAGAGGGGATGGATGAAGAGAGAGAGATGGATGGAGAGTGAGGGGATGGATGGAGACTGGATAGGGGATGGATGGAGAGAGAGAGATGGATGGATGGAGAGAGAGAGATGGATGGAGTGAGGGGATGGATGGAGAGTGAGGGGATGGATGGAGAGTGAGGGGATGGATGGAGAGAGAGAGAGATGGATGGAGAGAGAGAGAGAGATGGATGGAGAGTGAGGGGATGGATGGAGACTGGAGAGGAGATGGAAAGTGAGGGGATGGATGGAGACTGGAGAGGGGATGGATCTGGTTTCACTTGGCGTGGGAAGTATAAGGGGGGTTGGGTAATGCTGCTGTTACTAGAGAGAGTGGTTGTTATGGACTACTGTCGCCAGGGAGAGGGGTGATGACGACAGAGGGTTTCTCTCTGTCTCATTTATTTCTAGAACATTTTTGTTGGTTTTACTCTGTTGTCTCTTTTCTGCCTTGGCATCCTTCCTCTCTCACTGCTCCTCTCTCTTTCTCATCTCTCTGCTCCTCTCGCTGCTCCTCTCTCTTTCTCATCTCTCTTTCTCCTCTCGCTGCTCCTCTCTCGCTGCTCCTCTCTCTTTCTCATCTCTCTTTCTCCTCTCGCTGCTCCTCTCTCGCTGCTCCTCTCTCTCCTCTTTCTCTCCTCTTTCTCTCCTCTTTCTCCTCTCTTTCTCCTCTTTCTCCTCTCTTTCTCATCTCGCTGCTCCTCTCGCTGCTCCTCTCTCTTTCTCATCTCTCTTTCTCATCTCTCTTTCTCATCTCTCTTTCTCATCTCTCTTTCTCATCTCTCTGCTCCTCTCTCTTTCTCATCTCTCCTCTCTTTCTCATCTCGCTGCTCCTCTCTCTTTCTCATCTCTCCTCTCTTTCTCATCTCTCTTTCTCCTCTCGCTGCTCCTCTCTCGCTGCTCCTCTCTCTTTCTCATCTCTCATCTCTTTCTCATCTCGCTGCTCCTCTCTCTTTCTCATCTCCTCTCTTTCTCCTCTCGCTGCTCCTCTCTCTTTCTCATCTCCTCTCTTTCTCCTCTCGCTGCTCCTCTCTCGCTGCTCCTCTCTCTTTCTCATCTCGCTGCTCCTCTCTCTTTCTCATCTCGCTGCTCCTCTTTCTTTCTCATCTCGCTGCTCCTCTCTCTTTCTCATCTCGCTGCTCCTCTCTCTTTCTCATCTCTCCTCTCTTTCTCATCTCGCTGCTCCTCTCTCTTTCTCATCTCCTCTCTTTCTCCTCTCGCTGCTCCTCTCTCGCTGCTCCTCTCTCTCTCAAGTGCTAGGCAACCAGCCTGGAACATTCCAGATGAGACGCCTGTTCTCTAGTTTGTGAAGCATTAGGAGAGTAGATCTGATTGGTTAACACTGAGATGGGAGGTGGATCAGATTGATTGACAGGTGTGGGCTACTGTAGGACAGAGCTGTTCTGTCGTGGCTGGACTTAGTTAGGGTTGTGTGTGTGTGAGTAATGGTAATATTTGGTAAACGTTCTGAGCAGTGAGTTGAGCGACCAAGGTTCAGTAGAGGCCCCTTGCGGTCTGCTCTGACATGGGAGACCCACACACACACACACACACAGTCCCCTTTCCCCTCTAAGACTCATAATAACAGACAGACTAAAGCTTCTGAGCCAATCAAAGCCATCAGAGGGAGCATGGCTTAGGCCTCTCAGCCAATCAAAACCATCCTAGTGCCACAGGCTAAAACCTTGCCTTTGAACTGAAGGCCAGCAGCCATATTGGGTTGTTAGTATATTATGTGTGTTTGTATACGCGTGCAGATGTTTTATATACAATCCATGTCACCAGGTAACATGGAGAGGTCAATGAATAATGATCACATCCACCTTCTGCTCTGTATCTTGCATGTATCTGTTGTGGCTTTTAAAGTCCTTCATTGAAGCAATAACAAAGCAGATGACCATCCATGATATCAACATTACAGTTGTAACCGTGTTATGAGCCTATACAGTGTTTGTTTACATTTACATTGTTTACAAACGTTGGAATAAAACAAGTTTCTATTTTGGGTTCTGATGGGGTACGACAGTTAAAATAAGCTCATGAGGCATTTCTAAGTTATATGCTTCATATATGCTTATATGTTAAGTCAATGGGTATAATTAATTTATAAGTCCAGAAATGGATGTAGAAACTAATGGTTCTAGCTTTAAACTCGGTTACCATGGCAATCCTGTGATCAAAATGAAAACAACATTCTGGCCATCATTCCCCCACGTTCCGCTGTGGTCGTGTGTGTGGTATCCAATTAAGGCAGCTGGTACCTAAAAGAGCAAAGTTAATTGTTTCAGGAAGATTCCTCTTGTTTTACCACACACACACACACACAGCCTCTTCACACATATAATCTCACTAAGCTTTAGACTGCAGGGAGTTCCCTCACCCTCCTGTAACGTTCCTTATCTCTTTGCCATACTGGAAGAAATGGGGTCAAAGGTGACTCTGTCTGCGGTAGACCTTTCACAAACCCACAATCTAGCTCACTGTTCTCAATACCAGAAACGTTTGGGTGTGTCATTCTACGTGCGTCAGCCAGTGTGTTTGTGTGTGTGTGTTTGTGCGTGTGTGTGTGTGTGCACACTTTAAAGCGCGTGTGTTTGTGTGTTTGTGCGTGTGTGTGTGCACACTTTAAAGCGCGTGTGTTTGTGTGTTTGTGCGTGTGTGTGTGCACACTTTAAAGCGCGTGTGTTTGTGTGTGTGTTTGTGCGTGTGTGTGTGCCCACTTTAAAGCGCGTGTGTTTGTGTGTGTGTGTGTTTGTGCGTGTGTGTGTGCACACTTTAAAGCGCGTGTGTTTGTGCGTGTGTGTGTGCACACTTTAAAGCGCGTGTGTTTGTGTGTGTGTTTGTGCGTGTGTGTGTGCACACTTTAAAGCGCGTGTGTTTGTGCGTGTGTTTGTGCGTGTGTGTGTGCACACTTTAAAGCGCGTGTGTTTGTGCGTGTGTGTGTGCACACTTTAAAGCGCGTGTGTTTGTGCGTGTGTGTGTGCACACTTTAAAGCGCGTGTGTTTGTGTGTGTGTTTGTGCGTGTGTGTGCACACTTTAAAGCGCGTGTGTTTGTGCGTGTGTGTGTGCACACTTTAAAGCGTGTGTGTTTGTGTGTGTGTGTGTGCACACTTTAAAGCGTGTGTGTTTGTGTGTGTGTGTGTGCACACTTTAAAGCGTGTGTGTTTGTGTGTGTGTGTGTGCACACTTTAAAGCGCGTGTGTTTGTGCGTGTGTGTGTGCACACTTTAAAGCGCGTGTGTTTGTGTGTGACACAGCCGAGAACATCCTTCAGCTGTGCTTCCGTTTTCTGTCGATAGCTCTGCAACAGCTGAGTTCAGCTGGACCTGCGCAAGCAAAGGAAGATTTCTCAATAACAATGACCAATCACCAGAACGGCTTACCAAGAAAAACGTCCAAAAGGACTAATTCAAGGTACAACGGAGTTGGAGCCACAGTAAAGGCAGAGATGGATTTCTTATTGCTCACTTTATTCCATTGTACAGGATGTGAACAGGTGACGGACGTTTCTACGTCAAGCTGACGTCTTCCTCAGAGTGACCTGACCTTTCCACATACTTCCTCTTTATAGGCTAGTGGCTCATTGAGACACAACAATGTATCAACATTATAATATGTTTCGAGGTAAATTATAGCACAAAATAATAAGAGAAAGAGTGTGTGTCGCCATGTCAAAATATATATATAGGTGATATTTGGGTTTCTGTGAATCTGGTGACACAGAGACCCAAAAAATGAAGGCAACAACATTATAGAAACGAGGACAGTGAAAAACCATCGTTCAACCCCTTTAGATCCACAGTGTCTAAGGACTACTGTCAGAATGCCTCCCTTTGTTTAAAGTCTACGTACAATGTCACTTCCTCTTGGTGAAATGTGAACGTGTTCTATGCCTACAATGAGCAGGGAGGAAGGTCAGCCATAGTTGGCTCGTTTAGTTTGACCAATACAAGCAGCATCGCAACAGATGCAGTAAGCGTGTATAGTAAATAAACTCAGCAAAAACAGAAACGTCCTCTCACTGTCAACTGCGTTTATTTTCATGTTTCAAACTTAAATATTTGTATGAACATAACAAGATTCAACAACTGGGATATAAACTGAAAAAGTTCCACAGACATGTGACTAACAGAAATTGAATAATATGTCCCTGAACAAAGGGGGGGGGTCAAAATCAACAGTAACAGTCAGTATCTGGTGTGGCCACCAGCTGCATTAAGCATCTCCTCCTCATGGACTGCACCAGATTTGCCAGTTCTTGCTGTGAGATGTTACCCCACTCTTCCACCAAGGTACCTGCAAGTTCCCGGACATTTCTGGGGGGAATGGCCCTAGCCCTCACCCTCCGATCCAACAGGTCCCAGACGTGCTCAATGGGATTGAGATACAAGCTCTTCGCTGGCCATGGCAGAACACTGACATTCCTGTCTTTCAGGAAATCACGCACAGAACGAGCAGTATGGCTGGTGGCATTGTCATGCTGGAGGGTCATGTCAGGATGACCCTGCAGGAAGGGTACCACATGAGGGAGGAGGATGTCTTCCCTGTAACGCACAGAGTTGAGATTGCCTGCAATGACAACAAGCTCAGTCCGATGATGCTGTGACACACCGCCCCAGACCATGACGGACCCTCCACCTCCAAATCGATCCCGACTCGTCAGTGAAGAGCACTTTTTGCCAGTCCTGTCTGGTCCAGCGATGGTGGGTTTGTGCCCATAGGCGATGTTGCTGGTGATGTCTGGTGAGAACCTGCCTTACAACAGGCCTACAAGCCCTAGGTCCAGCCTCTCTCAGCCTATTGCGGACAGTCTGAGTACTGATGGAGGGATTGTGCGTTTCTGGTGTAACTCTGGCTGTTGTTGTTGCCATCCTGTACCTGTCCCGCAGGTGTGATGTTCGGATGTACTGATCCTGTGCAGGTGCTGTTAAAAGTGGTCTGCCACTGCGAGGATGATCAGCTGTCCGTCCTGTCTCCCTGTAACGCTGTCTTAGGCGTCTCACAGTACAGACATTGCAATTTATTGCCCTGGCCACATCTGCAGTCCTCATGCCTCCTTGCAGCATGCCTAAGGCACGTTCACACAGATGAGCAGGGACCCTGGGCATTTTTATTTTTGTGTTTTTCAGAGTCAGTAGAAAGGCCTCTTTAGTGTCCTAAGTTTCATAACTGTGACCTTATTTGCCTACCATCTGTAAGTTGTTAGTGTCTTAACGACCGTTCCACAGGTGCATGTTCATTATTTGTTTATGGTTCACTGAACAAGCATGGGAAACAGTGTTTAAACCCTTAACTTCACAGATCTTCATTGTAATTTGGATTTTTACAAATTATCTTTGAAAGACAGGGTCCTGAAAAAGGGACGTTTCTTTTTTTGCTGAGTTTAGTATATGACATTTGTGGTGCTACAATTAACAAAGCTTTGGCTTTTGTATTCTTGACCTGTTCTCGGGTGATAAAGAACTTTATTATTGGTCGTATTGTCACATTCTACACGGTGGCCACACTTGTAACTGCTATTGGACTACCTGGCAGCCAAGTATCACACTTCTAGGGCAGCTGCTGTGCGTAATGGAATCGGATAGATTCGGATCACTTAGATTTGGATCACTTATGAGGATGTTCCAGTGTTTCAATACAATGGATTTGACACGACCGGCACATGGGCCGTACTCCGTGGAAACAACACGACCGACACATGGGCCGTACTCCGTGGAAACAACACGACCGACACATGGGCCGTACTCCGTGGAAACAACACGACCGACACGTGGGCCGTACTCCGTGGAAACAACACGACCGGCACATGGGCTGTACTCCGTGGAAACAACACGACCGACACATGGGCCGTACTCCGTGGAAACAACACGACCGGCACGTGGGCCGTACTCCGTGGAAACAACACGACCGACACATGGGCCGTACTCCGTGGAAACAACACGACCGACACGTGGGCCGTACTCCGTGGAAACAACATGACCGGCACATGGGCTGTACTCCGTGGAAACAACACGACCGACACATGGGCCGTACTCCGTGGAAACAACACGACCGGCACGTGGGCCGTACTCCGTGGAAACAACACGACCGACACATGGGCCGTACTCCGTGGAAACAACACGACCGACACGTGGGCCGTACTCCGTGGAAACAACACGACCGACACATGGGCCGTACTCCGTGGAAAAACACAAACATGGGGGCGTTTTGTCCTGGTTTGTATTAGTGCCCTTGGGTAGGCTTTGACGTTCAGTCTCTAGCACGGGTATAGGCCTGTTCAATGACACTCTTATCCGCGTGGCAGGAACCTGGTGCGCATATCATTATCTTTGCACTCGGAATCTATGTCTGCACTACAGTTAGGTCAGAGTCTTAGGAACTGACCCAACAGTATGTCCTGCTTAAGGTATACCTGGTGGTTACTGTCTGCACCTAAAAGTCTATTCCTAATCTGGATTGCAGAAGATGGTAGACACCAACTTGTTTATTTTATTTTTGAGGATTGTAAGATCCAATAAGTCTATTTTCTCCTGACTTCTCTCTGCTGTGATTTTGAGATGGGGGTAAGAGAAGTTAATATATGAAATGAACTCGGAGAGGAGAGGGTCAGTAACGTTCCATACCAGGATCTCCTCAAAGCATATTTTCTGGAAATATGGGTTTTTCTTGACGTCATAAATGAAGTTCTCCTCCCATTATCCTATCAATAAATGTGCATAGTTAGGAGCGAATGCAGCTCCCATCGCTGTACACCGAATCTGTTTGTAGAAACTGCCCGCGTATGGGAAGTAATTTGATCAGGGCTTTTTCAGTGAGATACAGAATAAATTGAGGCCTGTGTCATGCGGGATATTAGTGTAGAGAGACTGAACGTCAAGTGTAACCAAGATGCTTTCAGTGTCGCATCTATAGTTCTTTATTGTCTGAAGCACACCCCTGGTATCTCCTGAAAAAGGCTGGCATGGCTAGCACACATGTAGAGGTGAAGAAATTTGAACCCCTTTCTCAACACACTGAGAAAGGGGTTCAATAGGGCTACTGTTAACTGACACTATGGGATGTAAAGGAGGTTTATCCATACTTTGATGTATTTTGGGTTAGCCTTAATAAACAGGCTGGGTGTGACGTATTCTTTGTTTCCGTTATCCAACCTTCTGAAAGAGCGTTATCAATGAAGCTAGTACCATAATACCATAATAAACCCTCCCTTATCAGCATTTATCACAATATTAAATCAAACTTTATTTGTCACATGTGCCGAATACAACAAGTGTAGACCTTACCGTGAAATGATTACTTACAGTTGAAGTCGGAAGTTTACGTACAACTTAGCCAAATACATTTAAACTCCGTTTTTCACAATTCCTGACATTTAATCCTAGTAAAAATAGGATCACCACTTTTTATTTTCAGAATGTGAAATTATTTATTTCAGCTTGTATTTCTTTCATCACATTCCCAGTGGGCCAGAAGTTTTCATACACTCAATTAGTATTTGGTAGCATTGCCTTAAATTGTTTAACTTGAGTCAAACTTTTCGGGTAGCCTTCCACAAGCTTCCCACAATAAGTTGGGTGAATTTTGGCCCATTCCTCCTGACAGAGCTGGTGTAACTGAGTCAGGTTTGTAGGCCTCCTTGCTCGCACATGCTTTTTCAGTTCTGCCCACAAATTTTCTATAGGATTGAGGTCGGGGCTTTATGATGGCCACTCCAATACCTTGACTTTGTTGTTCTTAAGCCATTTTGCCACAACTTTGGAAGTATGCTTGGGGTCATCGTCCATTTGGAAGACCCATTTGCGACCAAGCTTTAACTTACTGACTGATGTCTTGAGTTGTTGCTTCAATATATCCACGTAATTTTTCTTCCTCACGCCATCTATTTTGTGAAGTGCACCAGTCCCTCCTGCAGAAAAGCACCCCCACAACATGATGCTGCCACCCCCGTGCTTCACGGTTGGGATGGTGTTCTTCGGCTTGCAAGCCTCCCCCTTTTTCTTCCAAACATAACGATGGTCATTATGGCCAAACAGTTCTATTTTTGTTTCATCAGACCAGAGGACATTTCTCCATAAAGTACGATCTTTGTCCCCATGTGCAGTTGCTAACCGTAGTCTAGCTTTTTTATGGCGGTTTTGGAGCAGTGCCTTCTTCCTTGCTGAGCGGCCTTTCAGGCTATGTCATTATAGGACTCGTTTTACTGTGGATATAGATACTTTTGTACCTGTTTCCTCCAGCATCTTCACAAAGTCCATTGCTGTTGTTCTGAGATTGATTTGCACTTTTCGCACAAAAATACGTTCATCACTAGGAGACAGAACGTGTCTCCTTCCTGAGCGGTATGACGGCTACGTGGTCCCATGGTGTTTATACTTGCGTACTATTGTTTGTACAGATGAACGTGGTACCTTCAGGCGTTTGGAAATTGCTCCCAAGGATGAACCAGACTTGTGGAGGTCTACAAATTTTTTTCTTGGGTCTTAGCTGATTTCTTTTGATTTTCCCATGATGTCAAGCAAAGAGGCACTGAGTTTGAAGGTAGGCCTTGAAATACATCCACAGGTACACCTCCAATTGACTCAAATGATGTCAATTAGCCTATCAGAAGCTTCTAAAGCCATGACATCATTTTCTGGAATTTTCCAAGCTGTTTAAAGGCACAGTCAACTTAGTGTATGTAAACTTCTGACCCACTGGAATTGCGATACAGTGAAATTATAAGTGAAATAATCTGTCTGTAAACAATTGTTGGAAAAATGACTTGTCATGCACAAAGTAGATGTCCTAACCGACTTGCCAAAACTATAGTTTGTTAACAAGAAATTTGTGGAGTGGTTGAAAAAGGAGTTTTAACTTCTACTTCATCACAATCCCGGATCCGGGAGCACCCCCATCAGTAAAAAAGCTGACTAGCATAGCCTAGCATAGCGTCACAAGTAAATACTAGCATCTAAATATCATTAAATCACAAGTCCAAGACGAAAGATGAAAGATACACATCTTGTGAATCCAGCCATAATTTCTGATTTTTAAAATGTTTTACAGGGAAGACACAATATGTATTTCTATTAGCTAACCACGATAGCAAAAGACACAACTTTTTTTTCCACCATTTTTTTCCTGCATAGGTAGCTATCACAATTTCGACCAAATAAAGATATAAATAGTCACTAACCAAGAAACAACTTCATCAGATGACAGTCTGATAACATATTTATTGTATAGCATATGTTTTGTTAGAAAAATGTGCATATTTCAGGTATAAATCATAGTTTTACATTGCAGCCACCATCACAATTCTCACCAAAGCAACTAGAATAACTACAGAGACCAACGTGAATTACCTAAATACTCATCATAAAACATTTCTGAAAAATACACAGCGTACAGCAAATGAAAGACAAAGATCTTGTGAATCCAGCCAATATTTCAGATTTTTTTAAGTGTTTTACAGCAAAAACACAATATAGCATTATATTAGCTTACTACAATAGCCAACCACACAACAGCATTGATTCAAGCCAACAATAGCGATAACGAATAAACCAGCAAAAGATATTAATTTTTTCACTAACCTTCTCAAACTTCTTCAGATGACAGTCCTATAACATCATATTACACAATACATATAGAGTTTGTTCGAAAATGTGCATATTTAGCGGCACAAATCGTGGTTATACAATGAGAATAGTAGCCAAGCTGCCAACAAAATGTCGGGAGAAATCTTGGGAGAGGCCCCTAATCTAATCATTAACTAATCATAAACTTGACTAAAAAATACAGGTTGGACAGCAAATGAAAGATACATTAGTTCTTAATGCAACCGCTGTGTTAGATTTTTAAAATTAACGTTACTACGACATACAGCGTGCGTTAAAGCGAGACCGCACCGAAATTGATGGCGGAATAGGAGTTTTACATTTTTCAACAGAACAACGAATTAACATCATAAATAGTTCTTACTTTTTGATGAGCTTTCATCAGAATCTTGGGCAAGTTGTCCTTTGTCCAAAAGAATCGTTGCTCGGTTGTAGATTGTCGCCTTCAACTTTGGAATTAGCAGTAAACATTAGCCATGTGACCCAGACGTGCCCAACTCACTATAACGTAGCACAAAGAAATATCCGAAAATCGCAATATACTGATATAAACTGATATAACTCGGTTTAAAATAACAACATTATGATGTCTTTAACACCTATATCGAATAAAATCAGAGCCGGATATATCTAAGGCCTATAACGGGAGCTTTCCAGAACGCCATCCTGAGGTCTGTCTTGCGTCATGGCGAATGTTGAAAAGAGTGCACCCCACGTTCCCAGACCCTTTATATGGCCTCAGATCTGCCTAGCAACTCCATTCCAATTCTCACTATTTGCTGACATCTAGGGGAAGGCGTATGCAGTGCATCTCGACCAATAGAAGACATGCAAATTAATAAACTGACCCCAGAACAGCCTGCCTGATTTCAGATTTCTCACTTCCTCACAGGAAGTTTGCTCCAACTTGAGTTCTGTTTTACTCACAGATATAATTCAAACGGTTTTAGAAACTAGAGAGTGTTTTCTATCCAATAGTAATAATAATATGCATATTGTACGAGCAAGAATTGAGTACGAGGCAGTTTAATTTGGGAACGAAATTTTTACAAAGTGAAAACAGCACCCCCTATTGAGAAAAGGTGACTCCAACCTAAGTTTATGTAAACTTTCGTCTTCAACTGTACAAGACCTTAACCAACAGTGCAGTTCAAGAAGATATACAATATCTGGATTGTCTTTCAATTCCTTCAACGCGTTTTGTTCATCGTTACTGAGATCATCTGCTTGTTTAGGGGTACTGCGGGCTAATTTAGCAAAATCATGTTCTATCAGCCTACTGTAGGTGAGAACAGAGGGACTCGCATTAACATAAGGCACTAGACTCAAATTCTTTTTGAATGTCCTTTTAGTTCTCTCACATTCCCGATGCATTATAGTTTCTAAAAATTGCATTGCCATTACACGATTGTTGCCTAGTAGCACAGAATCAATTATTTAATGTAATTAACAAACAAATTTGAATGTGTCAACTTTAAATGCAAAAGGGCCCATCCTATTGGAAGGAGAGATGGGAGAGTCCTTTACCCAGGACTGACACTTGGGCATCAGTGAAAGGCCCTGGAGAAATGTTGATTACCCAGAGATCTTGTTGCAGTTTCAACTGCACCTCTTCAGGTGGGCTGGGGGTTGACTTCCTGTTCATACTATGTCAGCTTGACGAAAGTGATTTCATTTTAGACTATATCAAGATGACATGAAAGCGTGCGTGTGTATTCCACGTTAATGGACTTGACAGTCACCAGATGTCCACTCTCTCGCTCCCCCTCTCAAATCAAATCTATTTATTTGGTTTGCATAAACAGTTTTGCAGATGTTATCGCAGGTGCAGAGAAATGCTTATGTTTCTCGCTCCAACAACGCAGTAATATCTAGCAAAGCCATCTCTCTCCCGCTCTCTCTGTGTCTCTCTCTGTCTCTCTCTCTGTGTCTCTCTCAGGCTAGGGACACATGAATGCTCCCCTGCTGAGCCTTGTGGGAGATCCAGGTATAAATGTGGAATTGTGGGATGTTATTTTTATAATGTTATTATTAGGACACGGAGCAGGAAAATATGAGCCTCCAGCTGTCTGGTATTTAGGGTAATGTTTACTAGTGTTGATGGAGTCTGGGTTGTCTGTTGCACTGGTTAATAATAGATTCATATTAGCCATTAGCCAACGCCAATGGCGACAGCTAGTCTTCCTGGGGCCCGACAAATATTAACACAACCTGGACCTGAACCCATAAAGAGAAAGCAGATGTGACATTGGCCAGCCGGCCAGGAAGAACTCCCTATGGAAAGAACCCCTGAGAGGAACCAGACCAGATATGTCAGGCTGGGTGGAGGTGGAGATTAGAACACATAGTTAAGTCATGTCTGTTCTAGTGCGTTCTGGAATAAATGACTTGGTCATCTTTTGTTCTGGGGAAGTATATAATGTGTTATTCTCCTATATCATGTGAAGAATGAGTGGAGGCTGTCTGAAACCTATGGCTTTGAGCCTGTGTGAACCCTGTGACAGAGCAGTGGTCTGTGGGTCAGACAGTTCTCCCCTGTGGGTTTAAGGGGCAGAGATGTTCCCCGCCTGCCTAAGAGGAAGCTCCAGTGATTAGCGACTAACGTTAGCGCCAGAATGGAACACTAAAGAACTCTAGCGAGCCAGCAGAAAACCTGGTAACTGTTGCTGCGGGGGGGGGGGACTAAGATGGAGGATGCTGCTGGTTGGCGTGGCAACAATGAATAGAGGACGTGTGTGTGAAGGAGGCAGAGTTAGTCTCGTTAGCCACCTGGGGCAGACTGGGTTGGCCTGACTCATCCGGTCTTGCTCTTCTCTCTCGTTCGCTCTCCCTCTATCTCTCTCTCTCTCTCTCTCTCTCTCTTCTCTCTCTCGTCTCTCTCTCCTTTCTCTCTCTCTCCTCTCTCTCCTCTCTCTTCTCTCTCCTCCTTCTCTCTTCCTCTCTCTCTCTCCTCTCTCTCTTTGTCGACTAGACTTAATGTATTTCATTCAGTGATTAATTCATTGATAGACTAACTTCTCTGAACCAGATTTCCACTGTCTCTGTTAGTCTTGTTGCATCAGAGCCAGATGTCTCCTGGTGCGCTGCTTCACAATCTACAGGTACACAGAGAAAGAGAGAGAAAATAGACAGAGGTTTTGAGGTAAGGAAGATGGAGAGAACAGATCGTTAGGAATCTGAGCCTAATATTCCCTGGGGGGGGTGTGTGTGTGTGTGTGTGTGTGTGTGTGTGTGTGTGTGTGTGTGTGACGGCCCAGTGTGTAGGATGTGTAGAGCGTGACTGCTGGTAGTTTGCCGTGTTAGTCGTGATAAGGCACGAGTCTCTTCTCTATTAGCCTTTGAGCCATAAGCCTTTGACAAGCTTGTATCTTCTCTGTAGGACACACACACACACACACACACACACACACACACACTGGTGTTTTTCCCAGTGTACAGATTCCAACCTAACCATGTAAACAGGAAACCCTTATTTTGATGACAGTCGAGCCAAATTCTGTGTGTGTGTTATGCCGTAGTACTCAGTGTTGTCTCCCTCTGCAGGATATGAGAAGACATGTCGTGATGACCCTCCTGGACACTGAGCAGTCTTATGTGGAGTCGCTCCGGACACTCATACAGGTAATACTACACACACACACACACACACACACACACACACACACACAGGAACCACCAGTGCTAACAGATGGTTGAAGTTACAATGTCTTAATGTTAAATGACTCCTGCTAAAGCCCCTCTCCTCACCCCTCAGCCACACATCTCACCGCCTCATTCAGACAGGCAGTCTCCCCACCCAGACCCCACCCTCTCTCCACCCAGACCCCACCCTCCCCACCCAGACCCAAACCTCTCCCCGCCCTCTCCCCACCCAGACCCCACCCTCTCCCAACCCAGACCCCACCCTCTCCCAACCCAGACCCCACCCTCTCCCAACCCAGACCCCACCTTCTCCCCACCCCGACCCCACCTTCTCCCAACCCAGACCCCACCTTCTCCCAACCCAGACCCAACCGTCTCCCCACCCAGACCCAACCGTCTCCCCACCCAGACCCAACCGTCTCCCCACCCAGACCCAACCGTCTCCCCACCCAGACCCCACCTTCTCCCCACCCAGACCCCACCTTCTCCCCACCCAGACCCCACCTTCTCCCCACCCAGACCCCACCTTCTCCCCACCCATACCCAAACCTCTCCCAACCCAGACCCAAACCCTCTCCCCACCCAGACCCAAACCCTCTCCCCACCCAGACCCAAACCCTCTCCCCACCCAGACCCAGACCCAAACCCTCTCCCCACCCAGACCCAAACCCTCTCCCAACCCAGACCCAAACCCTCTCCCAACCCAGACCCAAACCCTCTCCCCACCCAGACCCAAACCCTCTCCCCACCCAGACCCAAACCCTCTCCCTCTCCCTACCCAGACCCAAACCCTCTCCCTACCCAGATCCAAACCCTCTCCCTACCCAGACCCAAACCCTCTCCCTACCCAGACCCAAACCCTCTCCCAACCCAGACCCAAACACTACCGTCATACAGTTCTTTATGGAAGAGATGTTCAGCCTCTCATTCAGACAGTGAAAGCTGATAGAGAAGAAAGAAGACGTGTGAGAGTGGAGAGGACAGTTCAGAGAGGCTTGAGAGAGGGGGAAGAGAGGCTTGAGAGAGGGGGAAGAGAGGCTTGAGAGAGGGGGAAGAGAGGCTTGAGAGAGGAGAGAGAGGGGGAAGAGAGGCTTGGGAGAGGGGGAAGAGAGGCTTGGGAGAGTTGAGAGAGTGGGAAGAGAGGCTTGAGAGAGTTGAGAGAGTGGGAAGAGAGGCTTGAGAGAGGAGAGAGAGGGGGAAGAGAGGCTTGGGAGAGTTGAGAGAGGCTTGGGAGAGAGGGGGAAGAGAGGCTTGGGAGAGGAAAGAGAGAGGGGGGAAGAGAGGCTTGGGAGAGGAGAGAGGGGGGAGAGAGAGAGAGGGGAAGAGAGGCTTGGGAGAGGAGAGAGGGGGGAGAGAGAGAGAGAGAGGGGAAGAGAGGCTTGGGAGAGTTGAGAGAGGGGGAAGGGCTGAGGAGAGAGAGGGGGAAGAGAGGCTGAGGAGAGAGAGGGGGAAGGGCTGAGGAGAGAGAGGGGGAAGAGAGGCTGAGGAGAGAGAGGGGGAAGAGAGGCTGAGGAGAGAGAGGGGGAAGAGAGGCTGAGGAGAGAGAGAGGGGGAAGAGAGGCTGAGGAGAGAGGGGGAAGAGAGGCTGAGGAGAGAGAGAGGGGGAAGAGAGGCAGAGGAGAGAGAGGGGGAAGAGAGGCTTAAGGAGAGGAAAGAGAGAGAGGGGAAGAGAGGCTTGGGAGAGGAGAGAGGGGGGAGAGGAGAGAGAGAGAGGGGGGAAGAGGGGCTTGGGAGATGAGAGAGAGAGGGGAAGAGAGGCTTAAGGAGAGAGGGGGAAGAGAGGCTTGGGAGAGGAAAGAGAGAGAGGGGAAGAGAGGCTTGTGAGAGGAGAGATGGGGGAGAGAGAGAGAGAGAGAGAGAGAGAGAGGTTTAAGAGAGGCTTGTGAGAGGAGAGAGAAAGAGGGTTAAGAGAGGCTTGTGAGAGGAGAGAGAAAGAGGGTTAAGAGAGGCTTGTGAGAGGAGAGAGAGGGGAAGAGAGGCTTGTGAGAGGAGAGAGAGGGGAAGAGAGGCTTGTGAGAGGAGAGAGGAGGGAGAGAGGCTTGTGAGAGGAGAGTGAGAGAGGGTTAAGAGAGGCTTGTGAGAGGGAGAAAGATGGGGTATGTTAAACTGCAGCCATAGTAAACCCAGGTGCCATGTAGTCAAAACAGAATGAGAAGCGTGTGTGAGACACCATCGATTAGGCATTAATACACTGTATTAATAAACAATGCACCTTGCGCACACACACACATCCTACCAACTCAGGCTGTATACGCAGATCACACACAAATACACCATTCCAACTCATGTGCTTGTTTCACAGGGTCTGTGGCTTGCCTGGATGTGTTCGCATTTCACAAGGCTGGTGTCAGGAAAATAAGCTTTCATTTTCCCAAAATAGAAACATATTGTCTCTCTCTCTCTCTCTCTCTCTCTCTCTCTCTCTCTCTCTCTCTCTCTCTCTCTCTCTCTCTCTACCTCTCTCTCTCTACCTCTCTACCTCTCTACCTCTCTACCTCTCCCCCTCTCCCTCTCTCTCTCTCTATCTGTAGGGCTATATGCGGCCTCTGAAGCAGCCAGACAGTGGATCACTAGTTGATCCCTCATTGGTGGATGAGATGTTTTATCAGATCCCAGAGATCCTGGAGCACCATGAGCACTTCCTGGAACAGGTCACCGGCTGCATCAGCCAATGGCACGACAAACAGACCGTGGGTCAGCTGCTTATCCAATCGGTAAGTACCTCCCTCCATCCAATCACTGTAAACCATGGACAATGGAAAAACCACGGGTGAAAGTAAGTCGGTGTGGTCCGGTACAGGTAAACCATAATAATTAAAACAAAATGTCAAGAAAACTATAATACACCATCATTTACCAACTGTATGTCAGCCACATGAAAAATCAGCGAATTGATGTGGAACCGTGTGGTTTACGCTCCATATTGATGTGGAACCGTGTGGTATACGCTCCGTATTGATGTGGAACCGTGTGGTATACGCTCCGTATTGATGTGGAACCGTGTTGTATACGCTCCATATTGTTGTGGAACCGTGTGGTTTACGCTCCATATTGATGTGGAACCGTGAGGTATACGCTCCATATTGTTGTGGAACCGTGTGGTATACGCTCCATATTGATGTGGAACCGTATGGTATACGCTCCATATTGATGTGGAACCGTGTGGTATACGCTCCATATTGATGTGGAACCGTGTGGTATACGCTCCATATTGTTGTGGAACCGTGTGGTATACGCTCCATATTGATGTGGAACCGTATGGTATACGCTCCATATTGATGTGGAACCGTGTGGTTTACGCTCCATATTGATGTGGAACCATGTTGTATACGCTCCGTGTTGATGTGGAACCGTGTGGTATACGCTCCATATTGATGTGGAACCGTATGGTATACGCTCCATATTGATGTGGAACCGTGTGCTATACGCTCCATGTTGATGTGGAACCGTGTGGTATACGCTCCATATTGATGTGGAACCGTGTTATATACGCTCCGTGTTGATGTGGAACCGTGTGGTATACGCTCCATGTTGATGTGGAACCGTGTGGTATACGCTCCATATTGATGTGGAACCGTATGGTATACGCTCCATATTGATGTGGAACCGTGTGGTATACGCTCCATGTTGATGTGGAACCGTGTGGTATACGCTCCATATTGATGTGAAACCGTGTGGTATACGCTCCGTATTGATGTGGAACCGTGTGGTATACGCTCCGTATTGATGTGGAACCGTGTGGTATACGCTCCGTATTGATGTGGAACCGTGTGGTATACGCTCCGTATTGATGTGGAACCGTGTGGTATACGCTCCATGTTGCTGTGGAACCGTGTGGTATACGCTCCGTATTGATGTGGAACCGTATGGTATACGCTCCGTATTGATGTGGAACCGTGTGGTATACGCTCCGTATTGATGTGGAACCGTGTGGTATACGCTCCGTATTGATGTGGAACCGTGTGGTATACGCTCCGTATTGATGTGGAACCGTGTGGTATACGCTCCGTATTGATGTGGAACCGTGTGGTATACGCTCGTATTGATGTGGAACCGTGTGGTATACGCTCCGTATTGATGTGGAACCGTGTGGTATACGCTCCGTATTGATGTGGAACCGTGTGGTATACGCTCCGTATTGATGTGGAACCGTGTGGTATACGCTCCGTATTGATGTGGAACCGTGTGGTATACGCTCCATATTGATGTGGAACCGTGTGGTATACGCTCCGTATTGATGTGGAACCGTGTGGTATACGCTCCGTATTGATGTGGAACCGTGTGGTATACGCTCCGTATTGATGTGAAACCGTGTGGTATACGCTCCGTATTGATGTGGAACCGTGTGGTATACGCTCCGTATTGATGTGGAACCGTGTGGTATACGCTCCGTATTGATGTGGAACCGTGTGGTATACGCTCCGTATTGATGTGGAACCGTGTGGTATACGCTCCATGTTGCTGTGGAACCGTGTGGTATACGCTCCGTATTGATGTGGAACCGTATGGTATACGCTCCGTATTGATGTGGAACCGTGTGGTATACGCTCCGTATTGATGTGGAACCGTGTGGTATACGCTCCGTATTGATGTGGAACCGTGTGGTATACGCTCCGTATTGATGTGGAACCGTGTGGTATACGCTCCGTATTGATGTGGAACCGTGTGGTATACGCTCGTATTGATGTGGAACCGTGTGGTATACGCTCCGTATTGATGTGGAACCGTGTGGTATACGCTCCGTATTGATGTGGAACCGTGTGGTATACGCTCCGTATTGATGTGGAACCGTGTGGTATACGCTCCGTATTGATGTGGAACCGTGTGGTATACGCTCCGTATTGATGTGGAACCGTGTGGTATACGCTCCGTATTGATGTGGAACCGTGTGGTATACGCTCCGTATTGATGTGGAACCGTGTGGTATACGCTCCGTATTGATGTGGAACCGTGTGGTATACGCTCCGTATTGATGTGGAACCGTGTGGTATACGCTCCGTATTGATGTGGAACCGTGTGGTATACGCTCCGTATTGATGTGGAACCGTGAGGTATACGCTCCGTATTGATGTGGAACCGTGTGGTATACGCTCCGTATTGATGTGGAACCGTGAGGTATACGCTCCGTATTGATGTGGAACCGTGTGGTATACGCTCCGTATTGATGTGGAACCGTGAGGTATACGCTCCGTATTGATGTGGAACCGTGAGGTATACGCTCCGTATTGATGTGGAACCGTGTGGTATACGCTCCGTATTGATGTGGAACCGTGTGGTATACGCTCCGTATTGATGTGGAACCGTGTGGTATACGCTCCGTATTGATGTGGAACCGTGTGGTATACGCTCCGTATTGATGTGGAACCGTGTGGAATACGCTCCGTATTGATGTGGAACCGTGTGGTATACGCTCCGTATTGATGTGGAACCGTGAGGTATACGCTCCGTATTGATGTGGAACCGTGTGGTATACGCTCCGTATTGATGTGGAACCGTGAGGTATACGCTCCGTATTGATGTGGAACCGTGAGGTATACGCTCCGTATTGATGTGGAACCGTGTGGTATACGCTCCGTATTGATGTGGAACCGTGTGGTATACGCTCCGTATTGATGTGGAACCGTGTGGTATACGCTCCGTATTGATGTGGAACCGTGTGGTATACGCTCCGTATTGATGTGGAACCGTGTGGTATACGCTCCGTATTGATGTGGAACCGTGTGGTATACGCTCCGTATTGATGTGGAACCGTGTTGTATACGCTCCGTATTGATGTGGAACCGTGTGGTATACGCTCCGTATTGATGTGGAACCGTGTGGTATACGCTCTGTATTGATGTGGAACCGTGTGGTATACGCTCTGTATTGATGTGGAACCGTGTGGTATACGCTCCGTATTGATGTGGAACCGTGTGGTATACGCTCCGTATTGATGTGGAACCGTGTGGTATACGCTCCGTATTGATGTGGAACCGTGTGGTATACGCTCCATATTGCATTGTTGTTTGACGAGAACACTTACATTTTGCGGAAGGCGGAGATGAATGTCCGATTCCCGAGACGCACGCACACATCAGGGGACACGTCAGTACAGGCTACCAGTGTAGGCCAGATGACAATCACAGAATGTCATTACATAAATGTTCTACCTTTTGGTCATGTAGTGTACCTCCGAGAGAGACACATACATACATATACACACACACACACTTCACCCCTAAATAATAAGGTACAGTGACTTCCCCCTGACCCTACCTCCTGTAAGTTCACGGTCCATGTTAACCCCCCGTCTCCTCTCCTGGTTTGTGTTAACCCCCCCGTCTCCTCTCCTGGTTTCGAGTTAACCCCCCGTCTCCTCTCCTGGTTTGTGTTAACCCCCCCGTCTCCTCTCCTGGTTTCGAGTTAACCCCCCCGTCTCCTCTCCTGGTCCGTGTTAACCCCCGTCTCCTCTCCTGGTCCGTGTTAACCCCCGTCTCCTCTCCTGGTCCGTGTTAACCCCCCCATCTCCTCTCCTGGTCCGTGTTAACCCCCCGTCTCCTCTCCTGGTTCGTGTTAACCCCCCCCGTCTCCTCTCCTGGTCCGTGTTAACCCCCCCGTCTCCTCTCCTGGTCCGTGTTAACCCCCCGTCTCCTCTCCTGGTCCGTGTTAACCCCCCCCCGTCTCCTCTCCTGGTCCGTGTTAACCCCCCCCCGTCTCCTCTCCTGGTTCGTGTTAACCCCCCCTTCTCCTCTCCTGGTTCGTGTTAACCCCCCCTTCTCCTCTCCTGGTTCGTGTTAACCCCCCCCCCCCGTCTCCTCTCCTGGTCCGTGTTAACCCCCCCCCGTCTCCTCTCCTGGTCCGTGTTAACCCCCCCCCCCCCCCGTCTCCTCTCCTGGTCCGTGTTAACCCCCCCCCCCCCCCCCGTCTCCTCTCCTGGTCCGTGTTAACCCCCCCCCCCCGTCTCCTCTCCTGGTCCGTGTTAACCCCCCCCGTCTCCTCTCCTGGTCCGTGTTAACCCCCCCGTCTCCTCTCCTGGTTCGTGTTAACCCCCCCTTCTCCTCTCCTGGTTCGTGTTAACCCCCCCTTCTCCTCTCCTGGTTCGTGTTAACCCCCCCTTCTCCTCTCCTGGTTCGTGTTAACCCCCCCCCCGTCTCCTCTCCTGGTCCTTGTTAACCCCCCCGTCTCCTCTCCTGGTCCTTGTTAACCCCCCCGTCTCCTCTCCTGGTCCTTGTTAACCCCCCCGTCTCCTCTCCTGGTCCTTGTTAACCCCCCCGTCTCCTCTCCTGGTCCGTGTTAACCCCCGTCTCCTCTCCTGGTCCTTGTTAACCCCCCCGTCTCCTCTCCTGGTCCTTGTTAACCCCCCCGTCTCCTCTCCTGGTCCGTGTTAACCCCCGTCTCCTCTCCTGGTCCGTGTTAACCCCCGTCTCCTCTCCTGGTCCGTGTTAACCCCCCGTCTTCTCTCCTGGTCCGTGTTACCCCTCTGCTGGTAGCCCTCTAGTTCACCACAACACACACATCTCCCAGGCTAAACACACAAACACCTCCCCCCACACACACACCTCCACGGTCAAAGAACATAGGCCTCAGTCGCTCCCTTTGGGGGCAGAGAGACCTAACCTAACTGGTGTGGCATCGCTAGCCTATGCAGTCAGATTGTGTAGCATTGTTAGCCCATGCAAGTAAAATGCAGTCAGACTGTGTAGCATTGTTAGCCCATGCTAGTGGAATGCAGTTAGAATATGTGGCATTGTTAGCCCATGCTAGTGGAATGCAGTTAGAATATGTGGCATTGTTAGCCCATGCTAGTGGAATGCAGTTAGAATATGTGGCATTGTTAGCCTATTCTAGTGGAATGTAGCGAGTACTAATCCCTTGACCTGTCTGAACTTCCTTTGAGCTAGACATTTCTGCTACAGCGAGGTCAACTCTCGGAGTGTATGTTTGTGTGTGTGTGTGTGTGTGTGTCTGGCATATCAGTTTACACACAGATGTCATGTCCCTCAACCTCCACTCACCGCTTTCCCCTCACCCAGTCTCTCTCACCCCCCTCACCCAGTCTCTCTCACCCAGTCTCTCTCACCCTCTCATCTTTCTCTCTCACCCCCTAACTCCTCTCTCTTAACCCCCTCACCCCTTCTCCCTCACCCCTCTCTCACCCCCTTCACCCCGCTCTCTCTTACCCCTGTCACCCCTCAGCCCTTCTCCCCCTCTACAGTTCAGCCCCTTGTAATGATAACCTGTCAACACACATCTGTCTCAATAGCCCTGACCTGCCTGACACCGTGCACTAACACATGGCCTGACACCGTGCCCTGACCTGGCCTGACACCGTGCACTAACACATGGCCTGACACCGTGCCCTGACCTGGCCTGACACCGTGCACTAACACATGGCCTGACACCGTGCCCTGACCTGGCCTGACACCGTGCACTAACACATGGCCTGACACCGTGCCCTGACCTGGCCTGACACCGTGACCTGACCTGGCCTGACACCGTGCCCTGACCTGGCCTGACACCGTGCACTAACACATGGCCTGACACCGTGCCCTGACCTGACCTGACACCGTGCACTAACACATGGCCTGACACCGTGCCCTGACCTGGCCTGACACCGTGCACTAACACATGGCCTGACACCGTGCCCTGACCTGGCCTGACACCGTGCACTAACACATGGCCTGACACCGTGCCCTGACCTGGCCTGACACCGTGCACTAACACATGGCCTGACACCGTGCCCTGACCTGGCCTGACACCGTGCACTAACACATGGCCTGACACCGTGCCCTGACCTGGCCTGACACCGTGCACTAACACATGGCCTGACACCGTGCACTAACACATGGCCTGACACCGTGCCCTGACCTGGCCTGACACCGTGCCCTGACCTGGCCTGACACCGTGCCCTGACCTGGCCTGACACCGTGCCCTGACCTGGCCTGACACCGTGCCCTGACCTGGCCTGACACCGTGCACTAACACATGGCCTGACACCGTGCCCTGACCTGGCCTGACACCGTGCACTAACACATGGCCTGACACCGTGCCCTGACCTGGCCTGACACCGTGCACTAACACATGGCCTGACACCGTGCCCTGACCTGGCCTGACACCGTGCACTAACACATGGCCTGACACCATGCCCTGACCTGGCCTGACACCGTGCACTAACACATGGCCTGACACCGTGCCCTGACCTGGCCTGACACCGTGCACTAACACATGGCCTGACACCGTGCCCTGACCTGGCCTGACACCGTGCACTAACACCTGCAGAACCTCTGCCGTCTATGCAGTCATGCTCCCTCCTTTGACAGACAGCCGACAGTAACATGTATAGTTGGTAGAGCGTGGAGCTTGTAACCCCAGGATAGTGGGTGGGTTCATGGGACCACCCATAGGTATAAAGTATGCACGCATGACTAAGTAGATTTGGATAAAAGCATCTGCTAAACGGCATATATTATTACTATATATTAGACTAGAGAGAGGATAAAAGAGGGATATACTGTAAATACTCGATACTATGGAGCCAGGGAGGTTGTGCAAGAGAGTTGGCCTGCCAGTTAGGGCAACCTTGTGTTTCTAGACCTCCATTCTATTTACTTCCTGTCCAGAGTGTGTTTATTTACTTCCTGTCCAGAGTGTTATCATAATGTTCACAATTTCACAGTATTATTCCAACCTCATAGTGTGGAAATGTATATAAAACACAGCAAAACCACATTTTTGACGGCACTGCGCCTTTAAAAGGATAAAAAAGAATGACTTCCACATTAGAAGGGAAAGAGTGACAGAAGAGGATGGGGAGAGTGGCTGCTTGTGTAACTGGAGGGTGGAGGGATGGGGAGAGGGGTTACAGGTGTAACTGGAGGGTGGAGGGATGGGGTGAGGGGTTACAGGTGTAACTGGAGGGTGGAGGGATGGGGTGAGGGGTTACAGGTGTAACTGGAGGGTGGAGGGATGGGGAGAGGGGTTACAGGTGTAACTGGAGGGTGGAGGGATGGGGTGAGGGGTTACAGGTGTAACTGGAGGGTGGAGGGATGGGGTGAGGGGTTACAGGTGTAACTGGAGGGTGGAGGGATGGGGAGAGGGGTTACAGGTGTAACTGGAGGGTGGAGGGATGGGGAGAGGGGTTACAGGTGACAGATTAGGTGTAGATCACAGGAGGCTGCTGAGGGGAGGACATCTCATAATAATGGCTGGAATGGAATGATATCAAACACATGGAAACCATATGTTTGACGTGTTCAATACCATTCCATTTATTCCGTTACAGCCATTATTATGAGCCCTTCCTCCTCAAATAATAAGGTGCCACTGGCTGTGGTGTAAGGCACCTGATTTATCCATCCTGATATCACTCCTTACAGATGGAGGAGAGAGAGATGGAGGAGAGAGAGCAGCTCTTTTCATGAGGGGTTGAAATGCCTATTTCTGTGTTACTGTTAAACCATGCCCCTTATCATCGCGCTCTCTCTCTCTCTCTCTCTCTCTCTCTCTCTCTCTCTCTCTCTCTCTCTCTCTCTCTCTCTCTCTCTCTCTTTCTCTTTCTCTTTCTTTCTTTCCATTTCCTCTCCCCTAATTTCTTTCTCTCCTCCTCACTCATCTCCATTGTGTAGAGAAAAGGCCGGTCAGAGGGAGTCACAGTGTGTGTGTGGAGCATGCCATAATGCGTGTTGTGCTCACTTCCTGTGTGTGTTTGTGCTCGCTGTCATCTCTCCCCACTGAGGCTCCCCTTTTCCCCACTAAGGATCCCTGTTTTTAAGCATGAAGGGAGGCTTGCTATGTATCACCATATTGACCAATCCCAGCCAGAGCCGGGTTCACCAAATACTTGTTACCGGGCAGGATTCACCGTCCTTCAGAGTCAGCTTATAGCCTGTCACATTTTTTAGCCTGTCACATTCTTTGGGAATATATTATAACTTTTTGTTCGATTTAGGGTTTGGACAGGTTTTTTTTTCTACGCCCCTTCGTTGGTGATTGGTCAACAGTACTACTGCTAGTAGGAGTAGGAACTATGGACAGGATTCTTCAATGAAATGTTTGTTGTCTTTCAACAAGAGAAAACTAGTTTTCTTGCTCATTTTTCATTTGAGAAATACTGCACCAAACGTCTTAATTAGATTTAAAATGACAGATTTCATGATTTTATCTTACATACATTCAGACTATTTAGTCTATGTTGTTGCTACGGTGTCTCTAAAGGGACAAAGAGTAATATTGCCACTTTTTTTTTCAAATTTTTCAAGCTAAAATATGCGAGGCACAGATGTTCACTTCACATAGCCGAGTTCTGCAAGGAGCAAACCCAACCAGTATATTTTGCCTGTTAATATTCTCTCTCTCCTCTCCCCTCTCTGCTTTCTCTCTTGTAAACAGTTTTCCAAAGAGATTCTTGCTAATATTTATTCAGCATACATCGATAACTTTCTGAACGCCAAAGACGCAGTGAGGATCGCAAAAGAGGCCAAGCCAGCATTCCTCAAGTTCCTGGAGGTGAGTATGTATGCCTACTGTCTATATGAGTGTGTGTGTCCACTGTCTATATGAGTGTGTATGCCTACTGTCTATATGAGTGTGTGTGTCCACTCTCTATATGAGTGTGTGTGTCCACTCTCTATATGAGTGTGTGTGTCCACTGTCTATATGAGTGTGTGTGTCCACTGTCTATATGAGTGTGTGTGTCCACTGTCTATATGAGTGTGTGTGTCCACTGTCTATATGAGTGTGTGTGTCCACTCTCTATATGAGTGTGTGTGTCCACTCTCTATATGAGTGTGTGTGTCCACTCTCTATATGAGTGTGTGTGTCCACTGTCTATATGAGTGTGTATGCCTACTGTCTACATGAGTGTGTGTCCATTCTCTATATGAGTGTGTATGCCTACTGTCTATATGAGTGTGTGTGTGTCCACTGTCTATATGAGTGTGTGTGTCCACTGTCTATATGAGTGTGTGTGTCCACTGTCTATATGAGTGTGTGTGTCCACTGTCTATATGAGTGTGTGTGTCCACTGTCTATATGAGTGTGTGTGTCCACTGTCTATATGAGTGTGTGTGTCCACTGTCTATATGAGTGTGTGTGTCCACTGTCTATATGAGTGTGTGTGTCCACTGTCTATATGAGTGTGTGTGTCCACTGTCTATATGAGTGTGTGTCCACTGTCTATATGAGTGTGTGTGTCCACTGTCTATATGAGTGTGTGTGTCCACTGTCTATATGAGTGTGTGTGTCCACTGTCTATATGAGTGTGTGTGTCCACTGTCTATATGAGTGTGTGTGTCCACTGTCTATATGAGTGTGTGTGTCCACTGTCTATATGAGTGTGTATGTCCACTGTCTATATGAGTGTGTATGTCCACTGTCTATATGAGTGTGTATGTCCACTGTCTATATGAGTGTGTATGTCCACTGTCTATATGAGTGTGTATGTCCACTGTCTATATGAGTGTGTGTGTCCACTGTCTATATGAGTGTGTGTGTCCACTGTCTATATGAGTGTGTGTGTCCACTGTCTATATGAGTGTGTGTCCACTGTCTATATGAGTGTGTATGCCTACTGTCTATATGAGTGTGTGTGTCCACTCTCTATATGAGTGTGTGTGTCCACTCTCTATATGAGTGTGTGTGTCCACTCTCTATATGAGTGTGTGTGTCCACTGTCTATATGAGTGTGTGTGTCCACTGTCTATATGAGTGTGTGTGTCCACTGTCTATATGAGTGTGTGTGTCCACTGTCTATATGAGTGTGTGTGTCCACTCTCTATATGAGTGTGTGTGTCCACTCTCTATATGAGTGTGTGTGTCCACTCTCTATATGAGTGTGTGTGTCCACTGTCTATATGAGTGTGTATGCCTACTGTCTACATGAGTGTGTGTCCATTCTCTATATGAGTGTGTATGCCTACTGTCTATATGAGTGTGTGTGTGTCCACTGTCTATATGAGTGTGTGTGTCCACTGTCTATATGAGTGTGTGTGTCCACTGTCTATATGAGTGTGTGTGTCCACTGTCTATATGAGTGTGTGTGTCCACTGTCTATATGAGTGTGTGTGTCCACTGTCTATATGAGTGTGTGTGTCCACTGTCTATATGAGTGTGTGTGTCCACTGTCTATATGAGTGTGTGTGTCCACTGTCTATATGAGTGTGTGTGTCCACTGTCTATATGAGTGTGTGTGTCCACTGTCTATATGAGTGTGTGTGTCCACTGTCTATATGAGTGTGTGTGTCCACTGTCTATATGAGTGTGTGTGTCCACTGTCTATATGAGTGTGTGTGTCCACTCTCTATATGAGTGTGTGTGTCCACTCTCTATATGAGTGTGTGTGTCCACTCTCTATATGAGTGTGTATGCCTACTGTCTATATGAGTGTGTGTCCACTGTCTATATGAGTGTGTATGCCTACTGTCTATATGAGTGTGTGTGCCTACTGTCTATATGAGTGTGTGTGTGTCCACTGTCTATATGAGTGTGTGTGTCCACTGTCTATATGAGTGTGTGTGTCCACTGTCTATATGAGTGTGTGTGTCCACTGTCTATATGAGTGTGTGTGTCCACTGTCTATATGAGTGTGTGTGTCCACTGTCTATATGAGTGTGTGTGTCCACTGTCTATATGAGTGTGTGTGTCCACTGTCTATATGAGTGTGTGTGTCCACTGTCTATATGAGTGTGTGTGTCCACTGTCTATATGAGTGTGTGTGTCCACTGTCTATATGAGTGTGTGTGTCCACTGTCTATATGAGTGTGTATGCCTACTGTCTATATGAGTGTGTGTGTCCACTGTCTATATGAGTGTGTGTGTCCACTGTCTATATGAGTGTGTGTGTCCACTGTCTATATGAGTGTGTGTGTCCACTGTCTATATGAGTGTGTATGTCCACTGTCTATATGAGTGTGTATGTCCACTGTCTATATGAGTGTGTATGTCCACTGTCTATATGAGTGTGTATGTCCACTGTCTATATGAGTGTGTGTGTGTCCACTGTCTATATGAGTGTGTGTGTGTCCACTCTCTATATGAGTGTGTGTGTCCACTCTCTATATGAGTGTGTGTGTCCACTCTCTATATGAGTGTGTGTGTCCACTCTCTATATGAGTGTGTGTGTCCACTCTCTATATGAGTGTGTGTGTCCACTGTCTATATGAGTGTGTGTGTCCACTGTCTATATGAGTGTGTGTGTCCACTGTCTATATGAGTGTGTGTGTCCACTGTCTATATGAGTGTGTGTGTCCACTGTCTATATGAGTGTGTGTGTCCACTGTCTATATGAGTGTGTGTGTCCACTGTCTATATGAGTGTGTGTGTCCACTGTCTATATGAGTGTGTGTGTCCACTGTCTATATGAGTGTGTGTGTCCACTCTCTATATGAGTGTGTGTGTCCACTGTCTATATGAGTGTGTGTGTCCACTGTCTATATGAGTGTGTGTGTCCACTGTCTATATGAGTGTGTGTGTCCACTGTCTATATGAGTGTGTGTGTCCACTGTCTATATGAGTGTGTGTGTCCACTGTCTATATGAGTGTGTGTGTCCACTGTCTACATGAGTGTGTGTGTCCACTGTCTATATGAGTGTGTATGTCCACTCTCTATATGAGTGTGTATGCCTACTGTCTACATGAGTGTGTGTGTCCACTGTCTATATGAGTGTGTGTGTCCACTGTCTATATGAGTGTGTGTGTCCACTCTCTATATGAGTGTGTCTGTCTACATGAGTGTGTGTGTCTGTCTACATGAGTGTGTGTGTCCATTGTCTATATGACACTTGTAGGTGAGTGTGATGCACGGACTTGTCTTTAGCTACTGTGTGTGTGCATTTGTGTCTCTGTGTGTGTGCAGTTGTGTCTCTGAGTTTGTGTCTCTGTGAGTGTGTGTGTGTTTGTCTGTGTGTGTGTGTGTGTGTGTGTGTGTGTGTGTGTCTCTGTGAATGTTTGTGTGTGTTTGTGTCTGTGTTTCTGTGTTTCTGTGAGTGTGTGTTTGTGTGTTTCTGTGAGTGTGTGTTTGTCTCTGTATTTGTGTTTGTGTCTCTGAGTGTGTGTGTGTGTGTGTGTGTGTGTGTGTGTGTGTGTGTGTGTGTGTGTGTGTGTGTGTGTGTGTGTGTGTGTGTGTGTGTGTGTGTGTGTGCACATCCTGTCCCTCCTGCTCGTCCAATATCAGTTTTCTCAGGAGGTTTTCTTTAGAAAGAGACACTCGATCACTGATCCTCTGATGCCGGACAAACACTACAGGACTTTAAATGACCCTAACAACGCTGAGCCTCTCACATTAAACAAACGTCTTTCCTGTAGGTTTGTTGTCTTGCCAACGTAGTGGTGGCGCAGACGGTAGGTCACACACTAGAACATTCTTCACTTGGTCGTAAGGATTCTCCATACCATCACGCTGTCTCTTGAAAACCAATGTTGTGATTACATTGTTAACGTAGCTACAATGAGCTGTGGCTCAAAGCAGCCTCATAAACGGTTCCAGTCAGACATTCAACGCCATGCCAAGTTGAAATATCTAGCCAACATTTTGAATTGAATAACATTTCTTGTGAACTTCAGAGCTGTAAAGATTTGACACTTTTAAAGGCAAGTACAAACACATACTAGTAGTAGTCATTAGTCCTGGTCTAGTCTATATATTCATACTAGTAGTAGTCATTAGTCCTGCTCTAGTCTATATATTCATACTAGTAGTAGTCATTAGTCCTGGTTCTAGTCTATATATTCATACTAGTAGTAGTCATTAGTCCTGGTTCTAGTCTATATATTCATACCAGTAGTAGTCATTAGTCCTGGTCTAGTCTATATATACATACTAGTAGTAGTCATTAGTCCTGGTCTAGTCTATATATTCATACCAGTATTAGTCATTAGTCCTGCTCTAGTCTATATATTCATACCAGTAGTAGTCATTAGTCCTGGTCTAGTCTATATATTCATACCAGTATTAGTCATTAGTCCTGGTCTTGTCTATATATTCATACCAGTAGTAGTCATTAGTCCTGGTCTAGTATATATATTCATACCAGTATTAGTCATTAGTCCTGGTCTTGTCTATATATTCATACCAGTAGTAGTCATTAGTCCTGGTCTAGTATATATATTCATACCAGTAGTAGTCATTAGTCCTGCTCTAGTATATATATTCATACCAGTAGTAGTCATTAGTCCTGGTCTTGTCTATATATTCATACCAGTAGTAGTCATTAGTCCTGGTCTTGTCTATATATTCATACCAGTAGTAGTCATTAGTCCTGGTTCTAGTCTATATATTCTGGGTGATGTGAAAGAACGTCATCATTTCACTGGCCTCTTCTCTGGCGAGCTCCAATTGGCTATCGCTGATCACCGTTCTCAAAACTTGTCGTTGCACGTTCACACTACAAGAGCATTGCACATTTTGTGCCGATAAAATCAAACGCCCAAAGACAGGATCGGCCGCACACCCTCGAGCAGGTAATGACATCGGGATTTCATCTACGATCTCAAAAACTTGTTTGAGGCAGCTTAATTGGGGCCCAAATGGTGTAGTGTTCACTCGGCTTGAGGTAGAGCGTTCTGACCCAGCTCTTTGTTCTGACCCAGCTCTTTGTTCTGACCCAGGTCTTTGTTCTGACCCAGGTCTTTGTTCTGACCCAGGTCTTTGTTCTGACCCAGCTCTTTGTTCTGACCCAGCTCATTGTGGGACAGGCAGGTTCTACTGATGTGAACCCTTTACATTGGAGTCATTTAGCAGATGCTCTTATCCAGAGCGAGTTACAATTAGTAAATTCATCTTAAGATAGCTAGGTGAGACAACCACATGTCATAGTCAGTACATTTTCCCTCTGTAGTAGCTATCAGCAAAGTCAGAGCTTGAAGGGGGGGCAATTGCTGGTTCAGGTGTATTTTTTATTAATACATTTTTTCAGGGGGGTGAAGAGGATTATTTAAGATACTGTTTGAAGAGATAGGGGTTGATGTTTTCGGACGATGGGCAGGGACTCTGCTGTGCTAGCTTCAGGGGGAAGCTGGTTCCACCATTGGGTTGCCAGGACAGAGAAGAGGTTGGACTGGGCTGAGCGGGAGTTGCCGTCCCGTAGGGGTGGGAGGACCAAGAGACCAGGGCTGCCAGAACAAAGTACTCTGGTTGGGTTTGAGCATAGCCTGAAGTTAGGGAGGGGCAGTTCCTCACTAGTCATCACAGATGACTCGTTACAGACAGAGCTGAGACATGGAGCTGAAAACATGTGGATGTCTAAGTGTCTAGTTCAGTGTGTGTGTGTGTGTGTGTGTGTGTGTGTGTGTGTGTGTGTGTGTGTGTGTGTGTGTGTGTGTGTGTGTGTGTGTGAATATTTAAAATTCTTTATTTAACTAGGCAAGTCAGTTAAGAACAAATTCAAAAATGTACAATAACGGCCTACCCCGGCCAAACCCGGGCCAATTGTACCCTATGGGACTCCCAATCACGTCCGGTTGTGATACAGCCTGGAATCGAACCAGGGTCTTTAGGGACGCCTCTAGCACTGAGATGCTGTGCCTTAGACCGCTGCTCCACTCGGGAGCCCCACCTGTATAGTCTGTGTGTGTGTATAGTTTGCTTATGTATAGTGTGTGTGTGTGTGTATAGTTTGTGTGTATAGTGTCTATAGTGTGTGTGTGTCTGTTTCTCCAGTCACCTATCAGCTGTTGTTTTTCTCCCCTCTATAGTTGACCTTTGACCAGACTATATGATGACTGTTAAAAGTCACAGGTGACTCGGTCACAGGAGGGTGACTGATCAGAATGTGGAACCATACCGCCATCTAGTGTCTGTGGGGAAACCAAACAGATTATTCACACTGTATGGCTCATATGTAGGTCTGACTAGAACTCTGACCCGTTCTCCCTTTCTCTCCCCTTCTCGCTCTTCTCTCTCCCTTTCTCTCGCTTCTCTTCCTTCTCGCTCTTCTCTCTCCCTTTCTCTCTCTCTTCTCTCTTCTTTCTCTTCTCTCTCCCCTTCTTGCTCTTCTCTCTCCCTTTCTCTCTCTTCTCTCTTCCTTCTTTCTCTTCTCTCTTCCTTCTTTCTCTTCTCTCCCCTTCTCGCTCTTCTCTCTCCCTTTCTCTCGCTTCTCTTCCTTCTCGCTCTTCTCTCTCCCTTTCTCTCTCCCTCTTTCTCTTCTCTCTTCTTTCTCTTCTCTCTCCCCTTCTTGCTCTTCTCTCTCCCTTTCTCGCTCTTCTCTCTCCCTTTCTCTCTTCTCTCTCCCTCTCTCTCTTCTCTCTTCTTTCTCTTCTCTCTCCCCTTCTTGCTCTTCTCTCTCTTCTCTCTTCCTTCTTTCTCTTCTCTCTTCCTTCTTTCTCTTCTCTCTCCCTTTCTCTCTCTTCTCTCCCTTTCTCTCTCTTCTCTCTCCCTTTCTCTCTCTTCTCTCCCCTTCTCTCTCTTCTCTCTCCCTTTCTCTCTCTTCTCTCTTCCGTCTTTCTCTTCTGTCTCCCTGTTTCTCTCTTCTGCCGCTCCTTCTATCTCCCACCTTCTATCTCCCACCTATCTTCTATCTCCCACCTCCTTCTATCTCCCCCCCCCCCCCCCCCCCAGACCAGTATGCGTGAGAACAAGGAGAAGCAGGCCCTGGGTGATCTGATGATCAAGCCTGTCCAGAGGATCCCCCGTTATGAGCTGCTGGTCAAGGTGAGTCTCCTCCCCCCTGTCTAACTGGTCAAGGTGAGTCTCCTCCCCCCTGTCTAACTGTGTTAAAGTGAGTCTCCTCCCCCCTGTCTAACCGGTCAAGGTGAGTCTCCTCCCCCCTGTCTAACTGGGTTAAAGTCCGAGGTGAGTCTCCTCCCCCCTGCCTAACTGGGTTAAAGTCCGAGGTGAGTCTCCTCCCCTCTGCCTAACTGGTCAAGGTGAGTCTCCTCCCCTCTGCCTAACTGGGTTAAAGTCCGAGGTGAGTCTCCTCCCCTCTGTCTAACCGGTCAAGGTGAGTCTCCTCCCCCCTGTCTAACTGGGTTAAAGTCCGAGGTGAGTCTCCTCCCCCCTGCCTAACTGGGTTAAAGTCCGAGGTGAGTCTCCTCCCCTCTGCCTAACTGGTCAAGGTGAGTCTCCTCCCCTCTGCCTAACTGGGTTAATGTCCGAGGTGAGTCTCCTCCCCTCTGTCTAACTGGTCAAGGTGAGTCTCTTCCCCTCTGCCTAACTGGGTTAAAGTCCGAGGTGAGTCTCCTCCCCTCTGCCTAACTGGGTTAAAGTCCGAGGTGAGTCTCCTCCCCTCTGCCTAACTGGGTTGAAGTCCGAGGTGAGTCTCCTCCCCCCTGCCTAACTGGGTTAAAGTCCGAGGTGAGTCTCCTCCCCCCTGCCTAACTGGGTTAAAGTCCGAGGTGAGTCTCCTCCCCCCTGCCTAACTGGGTTAAAGTCCGAGGTGAGTCTCCTCCCCTCTGCCTAACTGGGTTAAAGTCCGAGGTGAGTCTCCTCCCCTATGTCTAACTGGGTTAAAGTCCGAGGTGAGTTTTCCTCCCCTCTGCCTAACTAGGTTAAAGTCCGAGGTGAGTCCCAGGCTTCTCCTGGCCTAGCCGTTTCCTCAATGTCAACCAGTTTAGTGTTTAAGGCCTGCGTATGAAAGATGAATGTAAACATGTGTATTTGGATTCATATTCTCCTGCAGATGAAGCTTCTTTTACTTGGTAGAAAAATGTGTGTGTCCCTGTTCTCTAGGATCTGTTGAAGCACACTCCTGAGGAACATCCAGACCACCCGTTGCTATTGGACGCCCAGAGAGACATCAAGCGATTGGCTGAGAAGATCAATAAGGGGCGTCGCTCTGCAGAGGAGGTGGAGAGAGAGACACGCGTCATGCAGGAGATAGAAGCCCACATCGAGGGAGTAGAACACGTCAGAGATGTAGGATTCTCACATTTATATATATATATATATATGTACTCACATTGCTTTCTTTCGCTATCTCAAGGTTGATGGTACTGTAATAATGATTCTAATCTCTCTCTCTCTGTCAGATCCTTAACCCAATGAGGAAGTTCCTGAGACAGGAGATGGTGATGGAGGCGGTGAGACCTGAGACACTCAGACTGATTGATTGACAGTGTGACATTATGATGGTCTTCCAGACTGACAGCAGAGACCATAGATACTCTGCTGAGTGACATCCCTCTGATACTGCCCTCTGTCAGATATCAATCTAGACAACAGATAAGAAGGATTGGATGTCTCTCTCTCTCTTTCTCACTCTTTCTTTCACGCTTTCTCTCACTCTTTTCTCTCTCGCTGTCTGTCCATCTGTCTCTCTCCTCCTCTCCTCTGTGTCTCTCTCTCCACTCTCCTCTCTCTCTTTCTCCTCTCTCTCTGCCTCTCTTTCTCTCTCTCTCTCTCTCTCTCTCTCCTCTCTCTCTGTCTCTCTCTCCCTCTCTCTCTCTCCTCACTCAACTCTCTCTCTCTCTCCATCTCTCTCTCTCCTCACTCTCCTTTCTCTCTGTATCTCTCTGCAGAAGACCGTGGGGGGTAAGAAAGACCGCTCTCTCTTCCTCTTCAGTGATCTGCTCATCTGCACCACCCTAAAGAGGAAGTCTGGATCCCTGAGACGCAGCTCCATGAGCCTGTGAGCCTCACACACACACACACACACACACACACACACACACACAAACCTGCAATGTAGCTGCTTGAGCTTCTGAGTCACAATATAGAATGACAACAGACATTTTTGTCCATCTTGTATTTTTCCACTCCATTCACTAACAACCCTCCTGGGAATCCCTATTTGATGAGTAGAGACTGTATGGTTTAATGTTAGGTCCCTAACCTAAACCCTACGTTTCCCACATTGAGGTATAAAAGAACTAGAGACCTTTTTGTTTTCAACGTAATCTACTCCCATTCGTATACGCCGATATGTGGCCCGTCTATATCCGGGTTACATTCTGTTTACACAGCCCGACTTCACATGCGTACTAGACTGACTGTGCACACGAGCAGCTCACCACGTCGTCCAGAAACATGACAGACATTGGATGAATATAAAGTGTTAATATCTTTGTGATGAAAAAAAATCGGCCTCAGCGACAGTTATTTGAATAATTCAATGGATGTTTTGTGCACAAAAATGATGACTAAAGGAATTTTCAAATCGGGACTTCTCTATGGGGCCGTCAATGGAAACTGACTTTGGGTCGGACTTCAGTTAAACTGCAGTACTGAAGCAAGACTGTAGTAGTCGAAACCGAACCATAGAGATAGATAGGGCGCTGCCCATACTAATACGTCTTTTTGGCTACTAGAGGCCTCTATCATTCTCTATGGCTTCAACCCCATACTTTGAGTGTTAAATAAAAGGAGACTGTCTTGCTGCCCCCTGGTGTTGCCTGAAACACATTACGCTTTCTGCATCGTACACAGAAATAACTCTGTTTTTCTCCCTGTCCTCTCATCTTTCTATCTCCCCCTCTTCCAGGTACTCTGCTGCCAGTGTGATCGACACTTCCAGTAAATATAAGTTCCTGTGGAAACTTCCCCTAGAGGATGTGGAGATAGTGAAAAGTAAGTCTCCTGAGGGATCATGGGATGTGTAGTTTATATGTATCTGCGGTTATACTGTAGTTCTTCCTGTAGCCCAGTGCTCATGGAATGTGTAGTTTATATGTATTTGCGATTATACTGTAGTTCTTCCTGTATACCAGTGCTCATGGGATGTGTAGTTTATAGTCTGAAATTACCTTCATGTATTTACATTTTGTAGTTTATTTAGTAAATATTTTCTTAACTCTATTTTCTTAACTGCATTGTTGGTTAAGGACTTGTCAGTAAGCATTTCACGGTAAGGTCTACCTACACCTGTTGTATTCGGCGCAATACAAATTAAATGACAAATACAATTACATTTTTATTTTGATATATATCTGAGATTCTACTGTATTTCTTCCTGCATCCCAGTGCTCATGGGATGTGTTGTTTATATGTGTCTGAGATTATACTGTAGTTCTTCCTGTATCACAGTGCTCATGGGATGTGTAGTTTATATGTGTCTGAGATGATATTGTAGTTCTTCCTGTATCACAGTGCTCATGGGATGTGTAGTTTCCTGTGAGTATCAGAGGTCAGATGTCATCATCTCTTTTCCTGTATGTAAGGCCCCTCCCAGGCAACCAACAAAGAGACCATCCAGAAGATGATTGGTCGACTGGACGAGGACCTGAGTACACTGGGACACATCAGCAAACTATCAGAGACTCTCAGCTTCCCTCACCAGGTAACACACACGCCTCACATCTAGCAAATCTCATACACAATTACATCTAGTACCTCTTTCTCTGTCTCTGTCTCTGTCTCTGTCTCTCTGCCTCTCTGCCTCTCTCTCTCTCTCTGCCTCTCTCTCTCTCTCTCTCTCTCTCTCTGTGTCTCTCTCTGCCTCTCTCTCTCTGTCTCTGTCTCTGTCTCTGTCTCTGTCTCTGTCTCTGCCTCTCTCTGCCTCTCTCTGCCTCTCTCTGCCTCTCTCTGCCTCTCTCTGCCTCTCTCTCTCTCTCTCTCTCTCTCTCTCTCTCTGTCTCCGTCTCCGTCTCCGTCTCTGTCTCTGTCTCTCTCTCTCTCTCTCTCTCTCTCTCTGAGAAACCTCCTTTAACAAACCTCATGTCTCCCTCTCTCCCTCCCTCTCCCTCTCCCTCTCCCTCTCCCTCTCCCTCTCTCTCCCTCTCTCTCTCCCTCTCTCTCTCCCCCTCCCTCCCCCTCTCCCTCTCTCTCTCTCTCTCTCTCTCCCCTCAGTCTCTGGATGATGTGATAAAGGACCTGATGGTGGCGGTCCACAGGGAGCTTGCAGAGAAACAGTCTCTAGCCTTCAGTATGACCTTCCTGCCCACCAAGCTGGAGCTGACCACCGCCTCGGCAGAAACCAGCTTCGTGTTTGAGTTCAGCTCCCCAGACACACGCAGCAACTTCCAACAGGCCTTCGAAGATGCCAAGAAGCAACTGGGTATGAGGAAACACGTTTGTTATTTAACATTATATAGTTCACTTGTCTTTCTCTTGAGATTAAACTCTAAGTTAATAACCTCCATTTCGCACTTCCTTTGTCCTGTGTGTGTGTGTGTGTGTGTAGCAATGAATAAGGACCAGTGGGACCCAGAGTTCCTGAAGGCTATCCCCATTATGAAGACTCGTAGTGGGATGCAGGTGAGAGGGACCAGCCTGCCCTGTTGGGTGCAGGATTGTGCTCAATTAGAACCATACCGCCAACCCGACCCTGGTGATGTGACATGGTTACCTGGCCATTCTGACTGTCTACGGTAAAGCTTAGG